>NC_056532.1:12518604-12520481 GCF_019175285.1 Sceloporus undulatus
AGATGGGGTGAAGGAGGAGGAGGGGGATGATGGAGCAGGACGCAGGGGGACAAGGGGGCAAAGTTGGAGTGGTTTTCCACACCAGACCAATTCAAAGTGAAATCGAAGTGAGCTTAAATGCGAATTCTGTGAATTCCCTTTTTTTCTGAATTCATCAAAATGAGGAGTCACTTTGGAATCACTGCGGTAGCGCCACGGAAGAGGCTCCCATAGAAAGGAATGACGTCTGATAACACATTCACGTTATGACGTGAATTCGCATCGTTGGAAGCGCTGTCACATCGGAACTGACCTGCAAAAGCTCTAAAAATCTCTGTGTGATAAACCTCATCCTCTTGCTTTTAGAAAACATCCTTTTTCTAAAAGAAAAAATCAGTGTCAAGTATTTCTAGATTTTCCTACCATGATGGTACTCATTTCCTTCTGTGGGGTGAGGAAGCAACATGGAGAAAGGAATTAAAAACATATCCAACTCCGGCTGATCCAGTGAAAGTCAGACAATTCCCCCCATGACTGTTTTTAAGGATTTTTGTTTAATTTTAAAAAGATCAGGGGATCAAACCATGTCAGTGCCATCCCTTTTCTGCTTCACTATGAATCCAGTCACATGAATTGACTTCCATTGTGCAAAAGGACTCTTCTCTGTCTTCTCCTCTCCTCTCCTGTACCTACTACGTGTTTCCAAATGTGCTTCCAAAGAAAAACATCTGTTGTAAAGTGAGGCACCCCAATGCACTGTAGTAGATTTGGGGAACATTTGGGGGCTGCAGAGAGACAGTACATAGAGAAAGGTAACCTCTTCCATCAGTGGATAGGAACAATTTGATACAACCCACAGTTTAAAAAGCTACTGCAACAAGGTCCTTTTCCTTGTCTTCACTGTGATGCACCAACCAACCTCCTTTTCTAAAGGTCTGGAAGGGTTTGCTTTCCAGACTTGCTCTTTCAGCCTCATTCTCACTACCTTTTAAACTAGATCGCGAATCAGTTTGAACTGGCTCAAACGCCCCTGGTTCCTACTTAATCCAAATCGCTGAAGCGATTCAGAGAAAGGAGTCATGCGCTAGATCTATTTAATCCGCGTCATTTTGATGCTGATTTTTTCCCGCTTCTTTTTTCAATAAATTAAATCTGCACAAGTGTGAATCAATTTAAATTTGCCCTTGGTCCGGCTGGAGCGGGTCCATTTTGAATTGATTTATGCCTCAGTGTAAACCACAGGTGGATTATTTTGGAAGGAAAAATGCAATCGGGGCAAATGTAGTGGGGAAAAATGTAATTGTGGCAAATGTAGTAGGAACCATGCCCCACTGTCAAATCGATCCATTGATTCAGATTGCACACTGATTTATCTGTAAGTGGGAATGGGGCCTTCATTTCCATACACATAGGATTTTGAATTTGAATTGACATTCTCACATACCTATGGCATATATATGCCTGTCCCTGGCTTCCACTCCACTAAATGCATCTGAGAAAGTAGACTTTAGTCTAGGGAGGCTCATGCTGCCAACTTTTCTTTCAGTTAGTCTCAAAGGTGCTACAAGATTTCTCTGCATACTGATTCTACTAACACAGCTATATCTTGTAATTCATAAGCAAGGGTAAGATCCCATGGAACCAAACACATCACACTAATAAACCAGGATGCTAAATTATCTGACTAATATCATAGGGGAATACATTAGACATGATCAGTTTGGCTTCATTAAATCTAGGCAGATTTCTGTCCCTGTTTGTCGACTTTTGAACATTGTTCTGACAGGATCATAGAATAAAACATGCCCAGTTGTGATAGTTTTCTTTGATGCAACTAATGCCTTTGGTTGTTTGGAGTGGGCATTTCTTCAGAAATTGGGTGAGAGGGTGGAATTGGG
>NC_056532.1:12520491-12521794 GCF_019175285.1 Sceloporus undulatus
AATAATAATAATAATAATAATAATAATAATAATAATAATAATAATAATAATAGGTTTTCTATCAGCACTCAAAACATTGTGCAGTAACGACAGTGCAGTTATGCAAACTAATGGCCTTCATTCTTCCCTGCTTCAGATTTTCACAGGGACCAAAGGAGGGAAGTCCTCCTTCTCTTCTGCTGTTTGCATTAGCTATGCAACCAAGTGCCATTGGTTTGAGAGAAGACGTAAGGGTTTAAATATGCAAGGCCATAAACATTTACTAAATCTGTTTGCTGATCACTTTCTTATGACATGCAGTAACCCAGTGGTAGATGTTCTATGTGTCCAGAGTAAGGTGAGCAAAATGGCAAAAGGTTTGGAAACCAAGCCCTATGAGGAACGACTTAGGGAGCTGGGTATATTTAGCCTGGAGAAGAGAGGGTTAAGATATTATAGCCCTGTTTAAATATTTAAAAGGATGTCATACTGAAGTTGGCGCAATGGATGCAAACTACAGGAAAAGAGATTCCATCTAAATATTAGGATGAACTTTCTGGTGGTAAGAGCTATTTGTCAGTGGAATACACTGGAAGCATAGTGGAATCTCCTTCCTTGAAGGTTTTTAAACAGAGGCTGGATGGCTTTGATCGTGTGTTCCTGCATGACAGGAGGTTGGACTGCATGGCCCTTGGGATCTCTTCCAACTCTATGATTCTCTGACATAGAATCACAGAGTTGGAAGAGACCCCAAGGGCCATCCAGGCAACCTCATTCTGCCGTGCAGGAACTCTCAATCAAAGCATCCCCAACAGATGGCCATCCAGCCTCTGCTTAAAGACCTCCAAGGAAGGAGACTCCACTACTTTCTGAAAAAGAAGTGTGTTCCACTGTTAGGGTTGCCATATCCCGCCCCCCCGGTGGGACAGTCCCGGTTTCGGCGGTGCCGTCCCAGTCCCGGTCCGGTTTGGCGCCCAAACCGGGACGGCCCCGCCCACCGCGGCCCCCACGGCCCCCGCGGCGGCTCCAAGGCCTTGCTGAGGCCTGGGAAGGCTCTCCGCGGTTGGAGCTCCAGCCGCGGAAACGCTCCCTCCCGGGCCCCAGCGAGGCCTTTGAGGCGCCTCCGCGGTCGGAGCTCCGGCCGCAGGGGCCTCCAAGGCCTCCGCGAGGCCAGGGAGGAGGAGGAGGCCGCTTCCCACCACGGCCATCGCCGCGATGAGGGGCGGCCCCCGCCTCCTTCCTGGCCTGGGAGCCGGCCGAGGCTTCTCCTCAGGCCGGGAGGAGGAGGAGGCCGCTTCCCACCACGGCGATCGCCGCGATGAGG
>NC_056532.1:12521894-12541181 GCF_019175285.1 Sceloporus undulatus
CAAGTGGCGCTGGCTCCGTCCGCCTTTGCCTCTATGCTGCGGGCGGGCGGGGAGGAGGAGGCGGAGGAAGGTGGCGCGCCCGCACGGGGAGGCGCCTCCTCCGCCCCAGGCAGGCCTCGCTGTCCTCCTCTTCCTCCCTGCGTCCCCGAGGCGGAGGAGGAGGGCAGCGAGGTCCTGCAGGCCGCAGCGACTTGGCTGCAACCGAGGGGGTCCCGGTTTTTGGGCTGCACCCGTGCCGAGAGGGGCCCGGGGGGCCCCAAAACGGGAAATACACGGGTGCAGCCGGGTTATGGCAAGCCTACCCACCCCCCACAACCTCCAAGGTCCCACATTTCAGACCCCCACTGAGCATGCACAAGGGTCTCAATTCGAATAGTTGAATCCGCATGGTATGTGGTAATACAATGTGCACTCACTCCGCTTTGCATGAATCCGCATCACGTGACTTGCCTTGGATTTGATATCCCCTTTGTTACCAAGTTTGGCTTTATATAAATGTTGGGTGGCAAGCGATCAAAAATCATGACCCCTGACTGACCCCATCGCAAGCCGCCATTAACCCTAAAAGCGAGCTGACCACGTAGCCAGCCAGCTCTGCTGGACTTGGTCATAGGAAAAAGGTAGATTTAAACCTTAAGAAACCAGTTCTGGGAGTTGCCCTACAAGTTTCGCAGGCAGTTCAAAGAGAAGAGGACAAAGAAGTTGCCTCTCTCCTAATGAGCAAATGATTGTCTTAAACAGCTCTGCCATTCAGGTATTTGTCTTCCCTGAAAGGTGTCAGACCTCTCCTTTGTGTATTCATTGTTTAACTTTAGACTTAGACAAAAGATAGCAATCAAGACCTTTGTTCACCAGGAAGCCATAGCCTGAGGATACGTTTTGCAGTATAAATAGGACCTAGATTTCTGCCCTCATTGGGCTTGTTGAGCTGAAGTTCCAAACCTCAAAACCTTGCTTGCTGAGCTGCTGCTCCAGGCTTGAGTTCCCCGAGGCTTGGGTTCCGCTGAAATCACTTGAGCTACGCCAATGCTCACTGCCTCTCCTGGGCCTCTAAGTTAGCTTTGCCCGCTGGAACTCGGCTCCTAGCCACCGCGGTCGCCGCTTGCTTTCCCCGTTCTCGTGGCCGTGTCTCACCATCCCCCATCACTCACATCCGTCGCTTTGGAGAAGACTCCTATGGTAAATATTTCAATGGTGCCTCTATCCTTTCTCCTTTACCCCCAAACTCTTCCCCTCCCTTGCTTTAGCATTGAATGTGTGTGTGCGTGTGTGATCCCCTTTGTTGTGT
The DNA here is from genome assembly GCF_019175285.1 of Sceloporus undulatus. Lineage (NCBI taxonomy): Eukaryota > Metazoa > Chordata > Lepidosauria > Squamata > Phrynosomatidae > Sceloporus > Sceloporus undulatus. The sequence continues at coordinate 12,523,183 of NC_056532.1, forward strand.
GGCATTAATAAATGTTTATATTTTAATTGCAACTCATTGGCATTGGAGTCTCTGTTTCTTGGGGTTGGACTAGATGACCTCTGGTATACGCATAGGGACACAATCCACTGCGTGCGTTGTTAGGACATGCCTCTCGTAAATTTGAGCTGATTAAATCCCCCTAATTCGATCCTTCCTAACACATTGATTCGGAAGGGCAACCAGGTGTGATAAAACACTCACGTTATAACATGAATTCGCATCGTTGGACCCGCAGTCACCCCAGATCTGAGCTGCGAAAACCTCTGTGTGATAAGGGCCTCTGACTTATGGCGACCCTATGGTCATTAGATTTTCTTGACAAGAGTTGTTCAAGGATGGTTTGCCATTGCTTTCCTCTGAGGCTGAGAGCATGTAACTTGCCTATGATCACCAGAAAGGTTTCAAGGCCGAGCAGAGAATCGAACCCAGGTCTCCAGAGTTGTAGTCCAAGACTCAAACCATTATACCATAAACAGGACCCTGTTTTTTATGGTTGTTTGGAATGGTTTTCAAATATACTGACTGATTTGTTTTCATTGCCCTTGCTTTAAGGGACAGCCCAAGATGCCTCTCTACCTGAGACAGCATGGCAACCCTCCTTGCTACCAAAGTCCATAATGCATTCTTGATAGCATGGAAATGGCACTTTTTAGACTGTGAGTCCACATAAAACCATGCAGCACCATTGGTGTGCCAAATTCTGTAGTTATTTTGGGTCGGAATTTGCAGTTCTTCTTGAAAATCACCAAAGACCTCAATGAGAGAGTGTGTATATGTGTGTATGCACATGTGTGGTTTAGTTAACCAGTTCAATACTATGTATTTCTTTGAATTTGGCTCTTGATGGAGCCAAAATGTATTGCCCAGTGTCAAAGTTGGCTAGTATCTTGTCATCCCTTGGCATTTCCAGGTGTCTGATTTTCTTGGAAACGTGGTAACCCTAGAACCCTGAAGAATATGCTGCAATGGGAGTATCTGGATGATATATTCATAATGGCATCTAATTGCCCATATATGAGAAAGCACCAAAAGCCTGCGTTGTCCTTTTCAAATTAAATTTGCTATCTAGTTGCACAGCTCCCTTTGTTGAGGCATAAATGTCATGGTATTTTTTTTTAATAGACTCTTTTCTTGCATAGCAAACGAAGCTACGTTCTTTAAAGGTCATTTAAGCTGAATGAAAGTATAAACATGCTGGAGCTTGGATCCAGATTTAGTCACAGTTATACCAGTTGCATTGAAAATAGTGGGGCCAATCCCCTTAGTCTCAATGGGAAGATAGATCTGGACTGACTGTAGATGTTTGGGTGGTAAGTATGGCTCTCACTCAAAATCAAAGGGTGTCCCAAAGCTGCAGTTCTGCCCCATGAAGTCCCCAAAGAAGCAGTGAGAATTTTGTTGAGGAATTCCCCCCCCCCAAAAAAAATCAAGAGAATAATATATCTTAGGGGGGTGCAATCCTCTTCTTTAAAAAAAGGTATAAAGGGACCCACAGTTTGTTTTAGGGGAAAAACTACTGAAACAAAGATTTTTTTTAAAAAAATGGATGCGGTTCTTCTGAACCTGGAAGTTATATTCTGATCACTTCCTTCAGCACAGAGACCAATAATACCCCAAAGCTTGCTTACTCCTGTCCTAAACTATACTGTTGAAATGAACAATTAGGACTCTAGTTTTGCATGGAAGGACTGTAAGCACCATTCAGTTCTTTCTAACACTCAGAATTGCAAAATCCTAGACTCAGAATTCTTACATCTGACCTTATAAGAATTCTTAATTCTTATCTTTCGTAGCAAGCTGCCGTTGGTGAGTGTCAGGCCTGAAATCCAACATGATGCTCATGGCTGAATCAAAATGCTTAGCCCCTCCACACCACCCGACCACATCATCCTACTCCTTCCAACATTTCATAGATGAAAACTGGGACACATCAGACTGTGGACAAATGACAAAAGTTTGAATGAGAAAGGACTGACAAGTTTGGAGAGGATGCCACAGTTTCCTTTTGCCCAAAACTACAAGGAAGAGTGGGATTTCACTCCCTCCTCTACTCGCCCCTCCACTAAGGCCTGGTCTGCAATGGCCAGGATACTCCAGGGATAGCCTGAAGTATCCTGGCCATGCAGTTGCCCCATGCGCAATTCCTACACCATCATGGCTGAGCTGCCTGGCGCATCCAGCACTACCATGGGTCATTCACATCTGAGAAGAAGGTGGCCAGTGACAATCCCATGCTGGCAGTGAGCACCTCATTTTGACCTCAGAAGAAATGGCCTGCAGCAGTGGCAAATACACCAGGCAGCTTGGTATGACATTTGTGCGGACAGCCACTGTGGCGCAGGAACGGAGGGCTCCGGATCTTCTTAGAAGATAAAGAGCAATAAATCATTGCAGATGACACCAAATTAGGAGGAGTAGCTAATACCCCACAGGACAGGATCAAAATTCAAAATGACCTTAATAGATCAAAAAGCTGGGCCAAAGCTAACAAAATGACATTCAACACGGAGAAATGTAAGGTACTGCATTAAAGGCGTAAAAATGAAATGAACAGATATAGGATGGGGGACACCTGGATGAATGAAACTACGTGTGAAAGGGATCTGGGAGTCCAAGTAGACCACAAGATGAACATACGTCAACAGTGTGATGCGGCAGCGAAAAAGGCCAATGCAATTTTAAGTTGCATCAATAGAAGTATAGTGTCTAGATCAAGGGAAGTAGTAGTGCCATTCTATTCTGCTCTGGTCAGGCCCCATTATTATTATTATTATTATTATTATTATTAGTCTGAGTTTAAAGGTGCCCTTTCTGTTAATCAAACCACACACACACACACACACCCACACACCACACTTATTGCCTGGTGATAAGAGTGAGGTGAGAAAACGGAGAGGTCATGGTTTAATATTGACAAAGGACAGGGGACTGGCAAAGATGGCAGGGTCAGCCAGGTACATCTCATCCCCTCGGCACCTGAAAAAAGCCAACAATATTGTTGATAGAAGTTCAGTGCAGGAAAGGGATGTCCTGAGAGAAGGCCCCTGATAGTTGGAAAAGAAAGCATCACGTATGAGTATAGTGTTCAACAGAAGTATAGGTCCAGATTAAAGCATCAATGTGCCTCTTTTGCTCTGGCCGGCCCCACCTGGAATATGTGTCCATTCTGGGCCCACATTTAAAAGGATGTTGAGAAACTGGAGTGTGTCCAAAGGAGGGCAACCAAATGGGGTCTGGAAACCATGCCATATGAGGAAACACTCGGGAGCTGGGGAGTTTAGCCTGGACAAGAGACGGTTAAGAGGTGATATGATAGCCCTGTTTAAATACTTAGGATGTCATATTGGAGGGAGCAAGCTTGTTTTCTGCTGCTCCCGAGACTAGGACCCGGAGCAATGGATGCAAGCTCCAGGAAAGAGATTCCTTCTGAACTAGGAGGGACTTCCTGACAGTAAGAGCTGTCCAACAGTGGAACACATCCTTCGTGTTTGGTGAAGTCTCCTCTCTTTGAGGTTTTTAGGAAAGGCTGGATATTTGATATGTTTCACTGCTTGGCAGGGGGTTGGACTTCCAGCTCTATGATTTTATGAGTCTCTGTGGTATGAGAAACAAGATGAAGAAAGCAACACTTAAAAGATACCCATCTGAATAGCCCTAAGTGCCATCAAAGGTTCCAGCCTAAGGTACCAGCTTCAAAAAATCATAGGCGTGTTACAGACCGCCGCTTGCACCATCTGGGAGCTGCAGCCTTTAAAAAGCGCAGCTCCTGGACGCTGCTAAGAAGGAGCGCGGAAATCGCGCTCCTTCTCAGGCCCTGGAAGAGCGCCGCAAAGCGCAAGGGGCGCATTACAGCGTATTTCCGGGGCGACACGTGCGGATGCAACGCATCCAGCTCTAAAGATGGCGGTGCCGTGTGTATAGGGCGCGCATGTTTACGACCCCCATCACGTGTAGGGGTGAGGGGTATGGACGCTAGGTTTATAACGCGCCCCAGATTTGGAAGAGACCACAAGGGCCATCCAGTCAACCCCATTCTGCCATGCAGGAACTCTCACTCAAAGCATCCCGAGAGATGGCCTCCAGCCTCTGTTTAAGACCTCCAAAGAGGGAGACTCCACTGCACTCCAAGGAAGGAGTATGTTACACTGTTGAACAGACTTACTGTCAGGAAGTTCCTTCTTGTTGACCTGGAATCTCTTTTCTGTAGCTGCATCCATTGTTCCATGTCCTATTCTCTGGAGCAGCAGAAAACAAGCTTGCTCCCTCCTCAATATGACATCCCTCAAATACTTAAACAGGGCTCATATCACCCCTTAACAGTCTCTCTCCAAGCTAAACATAGCCAGCTCCCTAAGACAAAGAAGGAGGTTTCCAGACACCCAAGAGAAAAGCTTGTAAAGCGGAGCTCACATGCACATGCACATTGCAAACAGGACAGGCAGGCTGACTGAGCAGATGACACAAACAGCCCATCCCGAGCTTCACTTTTATTGCTTCATGAACTAAGGCTAGAGTACCACATTTTCCAATAGTGCACATTTTATAGAAAAGGACAAAGACCACTAGCAAACAGGTGTATCGTTTCGAAATCAACCCCTCCGCGCAGACATCCAAAAAGGCCCACTTCTCAAGCAACTTTAGTCATAGAATCACAGAACTGAGCTCCTTGCTCAATGTAGGAAATCTAGACTGAGCATCACACAGCAAGTAGTGTGCAGCCTCACTTTGAAGACATCCAAAAAAGACACTACTACTCTTTAAGTAATGATTCCATTGTTGAACAGCTCTTACTGTCAAGATGTTCCTTCTAATGTTCGTCAAAATCAACCCTCCTATAATCTAAAACCATTAGACTTGGTCCTACTTGTAGGCCAGCAGAAAACAAATCTGCACCTTCTTCAGTGTCACAATCCTTTATATATTGAAGAGTGCCATCACATCACCCTCTGCCTTCTCTTTAAAGGATGAACATACAAGTTCTTCAATTTTCCTCATCATTTTGTTCTCCATCCTCTTATCATCCTGTTGCCCTTCTCTGTTCCAACTTGTGTAGATCCTCCTTACATGTGCTCCATTCAGAACTGAATGCGTCTCCAGATGAGGCAGATATAATGCACTATATTTCCCCGTTTTTCAAACTACAGTTCTATAATGCAAGATAAATGTTATTTGCCTTCTTTGCTGCGCATAACATGTCCTTCGATCAATGATAATCCCAATATGCTTTTTACATGTCGTTGCTAGCCCAAGTTCCCTTTGTCCTCTTGCCACATCTCACACGACCCCGCCGGCCCCGAGGCTGTTTCTTTTTGTCTCCACCTTATGTTGAAGCCCTCTTGTTGAAGTGTGGGGGGGTCATGTGTCTGCGTCCTCTTTGCCCGTGGAAAATCTGTTTGGCTGCCCTCTTATGACCCGCTCCCTGCTTTTACACATGGAGGAGATAAAGTGCTCACGTGGTGCAGAGACAAAATAGAAATACCATCTCTCCGTTTGCATGCCGGGTTTGTGTGTATGCACTAAGGCTCTTGGTTTTTTGCAGAATTTTTGTATTTGTCTCTGTTGAATTTCATTCTACTAGTTTCAGTCCAGTTTTTAAAAAAATTTATCAAGGAAAACAATTTTGAAGGTTTACAATCTGAGAAGAAATCAAGTCAGAATTTGCAACCCTGCAGAATCCAAATTGCTTAGATGGGCAGTGTCATGCTTGCTTGCAGGATGTTTAATTCACCTGAACACAGGGACAGTGTTTCATATTTTTGTAATTTCCGCAACCAGAAACAGAAGGAAGGCAAGCACATGTGCCCCAGTTGCATCAGTGAAATGCTAAAATATATGTTTAACACACAGTGCTTAAACACCCTATAGGCACCAGATCCTGTCTAATCTTGGAAGCTAGCAGAGTCAGCCCTGGTTAGTACTTGGATGAGAGACCCCATGGTTCTAGTTGCTGTAGGCTCTGTCTCAGAGAAAGGAACTGGCAAAACTACCTCTGAGTATTGAGGGCTACAAAACAGTATGAAATTCATGGGGTCACCATAAAGCGACAGGTGACTTGAAGGCATGCACACATATGCTTAGCAGATCCTAACTGTGGGGGGATACAGACGGGCAACTCCATGCTGCCTGTTTTTGCCCATCGTTGGTGCCAACACCAGACACATGGCGCAGCACCAATGCACTCCCTAAAAAGGAGCTGCTCTCAAGCGCTTCTTTTAGGATGTCGTGATGGCATTCACATGCCATGATGGTGACACTTCCCGCGAGTGTCGTTTGGGTGCTGGACATCCACGCAAATCGTCACATGCCCCATGAGGGTGGGGACATGGCAAAATGGCACACGGGAGCTGAATGTAGGCTGAGACAGTATGGACACCCAGCCTACAGAGCCCTAAAAATTGGTCCCGGACCAGTCTGTACTGGGCCTGTGTTCCTGGGATCCAGTATGGTGTAGTGGTTTGAGCCTTGGACTACGACTCTAGAGACCAGGTGTTCAAATCCGGCTCAGCTGTGTAAACCCACGGGATGCCTGGGCAAGTCACATCTCTCAACCTCAGGGGAAGGCATGGCAAACCTATTCTGAAGAAACTAGCCAGAAAGCCTTAGGGTTGTCGTAAGTCGGAAATGACTAGAAGGCACGTGACGACAACAACCGTGGTGCATTCATATTTCCATTTTGCAGAAAGTATCCAGGAACACAGTCCACTCTAGTTGAATCTCTAGTTTACCATCCTTCTTTTCAGGTTGGAGGATAGTTTGCATGTTTGATCCTTTAAAGTTCCTTTTGCAGGCCTCTGCCACTCTGTAAAGTGGGGTTTCCCTCCTCAAAAGCAGCACGGCATGAACGCATATTATTTGGTTAAATGCTGAAATGCAAGAAAGACGCACATCTTCATTGTTAATGATTAGCTAGCTGAAGGCCAAACACTGAGATATTGACTCTTTCTTTTGAGCCCAGCGGTTCTCCTGCTCGATAATAAATATTTGAAAAGCAGCTCTTAAAAATAACACCACTCCCAATGATGCATTTATTGGCTATTGTTATACATGTACCCCGGGTAACGAATGCGCCGGTTACGAATTTTTCGGGATACAAAAAATCCATAGGGATTTATTGCTCGGCTTACAAGTTTCTTGGGTTACGAAAAAACCGCGCGCTATTTTCCGCCACGGAGGCAGCAAGAGCTATTTTCCATTAGCCTATGGAATTCGCTTACGAAGATTTCGGGTACGAAATTAACGCGGAGATATTTGTACCCGGGTACACTGTAGATTCTAAATCCCCTTTTCAGAGCTTCCAGAGGAATTAGAAAGTCAAAGGATGGTGCAAATAGTGCAATACAGGAAGTGGATGGTGAAACACAGTCTGCAACACTCTCTCCTATGAAGATCAAGGCCACCTGGTTTTTGTTTTGCGTTCCGGTTGCTGGGAGATGGTGCGAGTTGCAGCTCTCTGGTTCTCCCAACATAAGCAATTTGACTATGATTAGATTATGGTGGCTAAGACTACTCTAAAACTTAGCAAAACATTTTTAGCGGTTTGATATAGGTGTGTGTCTTCAAGTCTTTCTGGCCCTTATCACATGGAGGTTTTTGCAGCTCAGATCTGGGGTTACTGCGGGTCCAACAATACGAATTCATGTTATAACGTGTGTGTTTTATCACATGCGATTCCTTCCGTGGCGCTTCCACAGTGAATCCAAAGTGAGTCCTCATTTTGATGAATTCAGAAAAAAGTGAATTCACAGGATTCGCATCAGCTCCTTCGAATTGGTCTGGTGTGGAATGCAACTTTGCTTCTGTCCTGGTACCCCACCCCTAGGGTTGCCATAAGTCAGGACCTCCAAACCGGGACAAATGTAGGCAATTGTGGACATATTTTTCAGATATAGGACACATTTTTTAAAAATGGAGGACACGCGAAAAAATTGATTTTTTTTAAAAAAATGTTGATCTAAATGCCTGTTTCTTGCATGATCAAAATGGAGGACATTTGGGCATTATTTCTAGACAGATGTCAGAAATAGACTTCCCTTTCTGGCAAAACACCCCCAACCTCCATCCAAAAACACACGACACAGCACATTTGGGCATTTCACATGGCTTTACTTAACATGGCAATCTCTTGCACCAGAGGCTTATTCCCTAAAACCAAACCCTTGGGTTTAACACTTAGCATGGTTTAACATGGCTATGCTGTTGACATGTCAAGGTGGTTTCACTGTTCTTGCACCAAGTGTACTTCTCAGAAGTGTGTGTCAAGGGACTTTGGTTTTTCTTCACTGTACATGAGTTTGTAAAAATCACAGCAATTACATTGGCCTTGCCTCAGAACCAAAAACGCAAAGAAAAGGCACTTTGGAAAGTCACACTCTCTCGGCTTCTGAAACAGTGCATGCATGCCTCTCAAAATGACCCACTCATATCATATATCATCATCATCACCACACCAACTAGCACTGTCAAGTAAGGGAGACTTGTTAGCATTAAAAGCACACACACACACAAACAAAAAAACCCCCACTTGGAGGCCTCTCTGGCCACTACCCTCCTCTCCTCTTTCTCTCCTCTCCTCCTTCTTCTCCTTCTCCCTTCCTCCATTCACCTGAGGGCTGGGCGGAACAGGGAGAGGAGGAGGGTCGCGCGCGACTGCGCGCAGGAGGCCAAGCGCCTCCAGCTTCGCCTCTCCGCGGCTTGCTGGAGAAGAGGGGGCGAGGAGGAGGTAGTGAGTGCGCGGCCGCGCGGAGAGGCAAAGGCGGACGGAGCCAGCGCCTCTTGCGCGCGGGCGCGCCACCTCCCTGCCTCCCCGCGCAGGCGGCCATCTTCCCGCCTCCTCCGCTCCTGCTTCTCCTCCTCCCCGTGCGCCCGCGCGCAAGAGGCGCTGGCTCGTCCGCCTTTGCTTCATGCTGCGGGGCGGGGAGGAGGAGAAGAGGGGGGGAGGAAGGGGGGAAGTGGCGCGCCCGCGCGGGGTGCAGGGAGGGTGGCACGCCCGCGCACAAGTGGCGCTGGCTCCTCCGCCTTTGCCTCTATGCTGCGGCGGGGGCGGGGAGGAGGAGCGGAGGAAGTGCGCGCCCGCACGGGAGGCGCCTCCTCCGCCCCAGGCAGGCCTGCTGTCTCCTCTTCCTCCTGCGTCCCGAGGCGGAGGAGGAGGGCAGCGAGGTCTGCAGGCCGCAGCGACTTGGCTGCAACCGAGGGTCCCGGTTTTTGGGCTGCACCCGTGCCGAGAGGGGCCCGGGGGGCCCCAAAACGGGAAATACACGGGTGCAGCGGGTTATGGCAAGCCTACCCACCCCCACAACCTCCAAGGTCCACATTTCAGACCCCATGAGCACGCATATGTGTGCATCCTAATGAGCAAATGATTGTCTTAAACAGCTCTCCATTCAGGTATTTGTCTTCCCTGAAAGGTGTCAGACCTCTCCTTGTGTATTCATTGTTAACTTTAGACTTAGACAAAGATAGCAATCAGACCTTTGTTCACCAGGAAGCCATAGCCTGAGGATACGTTTTGCAGTATAAATAGGACCTAGATTTCTGCCCTCATTGGGCTTGTTGAGCTGAAGTTCCAAACCTCAAAACCTTGCTTGCTGAGCTGCTGCTCCAGGCTTGAGTTCCCCGAGGCTTGGGTTCCGCTGAAATCACTTGAGCTACGCCAATGCTCACTGCCTCTCCTGGGCCTCTAAGTTAGCTTTGCCGCTGGAACTCGGCTCCTAGCCACCGCGGTCGCCGCTTGCTTTCCCCGTTCTCGTGGCCGTGTCTCACCATCCCCCATCACTCACATCCGTCGCTTTGGAGAAGATCCTATGGTAAATATTTCAATGTGCCTCTATCCTTTCTCCTTTTACCCCAAACTCTTCCCCTCCCTTGCTTTAGCATTGAAGTGTGTGTGCGTGTGTGATCCCCTTTGTGTGTGGCATTATAAATGTTTATATTTATATTGCAACTCATTGGCATTGGAGTCTCTGTTTCTTGGGTTGGACTAGATGACCTCTGGTTACGCATAGGGAACAATCCACTGCGTGCGTTGTTAGGACATGCCTCTCGTAAATTTGAGCTGATAAATCCCCTAATTCGATCTTCCTAACACACTGATTCGGAAGGGCAACCAGGTGTGAAAAACACTCACGTTATAAACATGAAATTCGCATCGTTGGACCCGCGATCACCCCAGGATTGAGCTGCGAAAACCTCTGTGTGATAAGGGCCTCTGACTTATGGCGGACCTATGGTCCCCCTTCCCTTCACTCCAAGGACAAACTTGGGGGGGGGGGGCTTTCAGACCTTCAAAATGGTGGCACTTAGTCTGGACCCCCCCTTCTCAAAATCCTGGCTACGTCCCTGTGTGTAAGAGAAAGAGGGAGAGAATGAATGAATGAATCTTGCTTTCAAACCACAAGCTTCTTTTGACTGCCTGAATAATCTCTACAAAGTAAACACCATTTCTGAAAATGGTGTTTACTTTGCATGGCAGGGGATTGGACTGGATGGCCCTTGTTGTCTCTTCCACCTCTATGATTCTATGAAAATACAAATCCATACTATTAATGTATTGTGAAGTTTGGGGTTGATGTGCATACTAACTGGCACAGAGCTCTTTCTTACATGGCAGCCTTTTATTGTTAATTGCTGTCAAGTCAACTTCACCTTACAGCAATCCTATGAATGAGAGACCTCCATGTCGTCCTATCCTCAACTGTGCTGCTCTGGTCCTGAAGGCTCAGGGACATGGCTTCCTTGATGGAGTCAATGTGAAATGTGGTCTTCCTATTTTCTTACTGCCTTCTACCTTACCAAGCATTATTGTCTTCTCCAGTAAATCATGTCTTCTCATGTAGCTAATACCCCAGAGGACAGGATCAAAATTCAAAATGACCTGAATAGATTAGAAACCTGGGCCAAAGCAAACAAAATGAAATTCAACATGGAGAAATGTAAGGTACTGCACTTAGGGCGGAAAAATGAAATGCACAGATATAGGATGGGGGGCACATGGCTGAATGAAACTACATGTGAAAGGGATCTAGGAGTCCAAGTAGACCACAAGTTGAACATGAGTCAACAGTGCGATGCGGCAGCTAAAAAGGCCAATGCAAGTGTCACTGTATTCTGCTCTGGTCAGGCCCCACCTGGATGTTGAGAAACTGGAGCATGTCCAAAGGAGGGCGACTAAAATGGTGAAGGGTCTGGAAACCATGTCCTATGAGAATGACTTACGGAGCTGTAGATGTTTAGCCTGGAGAAGAGAAGGTTAAGAGCTGATATGATAGATAGCCCTATTTAAATACTTGAAGGGATGTCATAGTGAGAAAGGAGGAAGCTTGTTTTCTGCTGCTTCAGAGACTAGGACCCAGAGCAATGGATGCAAGCGCCAGGAAAAGAGATTACAGCTCAACATTGGGAGGAACTTTCTGACAGTAAGGGCTGCATTCCCTCACAGAGTGCTGGAGTCTCCTTCCTTAGAGGTCTTTAAACAGAGGCTGGATGGCCATCTGTCGGGGATGCGTTGACTGGGAGTTCCTGCATGGCAAAAGTGGGTTGGACTGGATGGCCCTTGTGGTCTCATAGAATCATAATGATGTGTCCAAAGTAGAACTGTCTCACTTTAGTCATCTTGGCTTTTAGGGAAAGTTTAGGCTTGATTTGATCTTGACCCATTTATTTCTCTTTTCAGCAACCCATGGTATGTGTAAAACTCTCCTCCACCACATATCAAATGAATTATCTTCGTACCAACTTTCTTCACTGTCCAGCTTTTTCACCAGCGTACGTAGAAATGGGAAATACAATGCCATGCACAATCCTGACTTTAGTATTCAATGATATATCTTTACACTTGAGGATCTTGACTAGTTCATTCATAGCTGCCCTTCCAAGTCCTAGCCTTCTTTTGATTTCTTGGCCTCCATTCTGATGTATGACTTGAGCAAGACATGGAAAATCTGGAATTATCTCAATGTCTCCATCATCTGCTATAAAGTTATATAAATCATCTGTTGTTATTATTTTTGTTTTCTTAATTTTCAGCTGTAAAGCTGAATCTTCACTTTCTTCTTTGACTTTCTTCAGTCATCGTTCCAAGTCTTTGCTATGTTCTTCTAGCAAGAAACAAAAAGCCTGTCTGGTAATCCCTCTCAGCAGCACTGCAAAGCAATGCCACCGCTGCAGAAAGGTAGTGTCATTGGTGATATGGCAGCCTTAGTCATAATTGTTTAATCAGAAACACATACCAATAGATACTTCTTCTTCTTCTTCTTCTTCTTCTTCTTCTTCTTATTATTATTATTATTATTATTATTATTATTATTATTGTGAAGTCGAAGGCTTTCATGGCCGGCATCCATAGTTTTTTGTGGGTTTTTCTGGCTATGTGGTCATGTTTTATAAGAGTTTATTCCTGATGTCTCACCAGCATCTGTGGCTGGCATCTACAGAGAATGCTGGCATGGAAGAGAGTGGGGTATATAAAAACTTCCATGCCAGCATTCTCTAAAGATGCCAGCCATAGATGCTGGCGAAATGTCAGGAATAAACTCTTCTAGAACATGGATATAGCCCGAAAAACCCACATGATGATGATGATGATGATGATGATGATGATGATGATGTCAGTGAGATGGCTCACTTTCCATCTTTGTACATATATTACTAAGGGAGAGATCCATAAAATCTTGTGTAGAGTGACAAAACCCCACACCTAAAAACAGGTTTGCTGACACTGATCTTGTCTGAGTTTAAAAGGTGCCCTTTCTGTTAATCAAACACACACACACACACACACACACACACACACACACTTATTGCCTGGTGATAAGAGTGAGGTGAGAAAACGGAGAGGTCATGGTTTAATTATTGACAATAGGACAGGGGGACTGGCAAAGGATAGGGCAGGGTCAGCCAGGATACATCTACATCCCCTCGGCACCTGAAAAAAGCCAACAATATTGTTGATAGAAGTTCAGTGCAGGAAAGGAGGAATGTCCTGAGAAGATGGCCCCATGATAGTTTGGAAAAGAAAAGCATCACGTATGAAGTATAGTGTTCAACAGAAGTATAGGATCCAGATTAAAGGCATCAATAGTGCATCTATTCTGCTCTGGCCAGGCCCCACCTGGAATATTGTGTCCAGTTCTGGGCACCACAATTTAAAAAGGATGTTGAGAAACTGGAGTGTGTCCAAAGGAGGGCAACCAAATGGGGTCTGGAAACCATGCCATATGAGGAAACACTCAGGGAGCTGGGGATGTTTAGCCTGGACAAGAGACGGTTAAGAGGTGATATGATAGCCCTGTTTAAATACTTGAAGGATGTCATATTGAGGAGGGAGCAAGCTTGTTTTCTGCTGCTCCAGAGACTAGGACCCGGAGCAATGGATGCAAGCTCCAGGAAAAGAGATTCCTTCTGAACATTAGGAGGGACTTCCTGACAGTAAGAGCTGTTCAACAGTGGAACACACTCCTTTCGTGTTTGGTGAAGTCTCCTTCTTTGGAGGTTTTTAGGCAAAGGCTGGATATTTTGATATGTTTCACTGCTTGGCAGGGGGGTTGGACTTCCAGCTCTATGATTTTATGAGTCTCTGTGGTATGAGAAACAAGAATGAAGAAAGCAACACTTAAAAGATACCCATCTGAATAGCCCTAAGTGCCATCAAAGGTTCCAGCCTAAAGGTACCAGCTTCAATAGAATCATAGGCGTGTTACAGACCGCCGCTTGCACCATCTGGGAGCTGCAGCCTTTAAACAGCGCAGCTCCTGGACGCTGCTAAGAAGGAGCGCGGAAATCGCGCTCCTTCTCAGGCCCTGGAAGAGGCGCCGCAAAGCGCAAGGGGCGCATTTACAGCGTTATTTCCGGGGCGACACGTGCGGATGCAACGCATCCAGCTCGTAAAGATGGCGGTGCCCGTGTGTATAGGGCGCCGCCATGTTTACGCCCCCATCACGTGCTAGGGGTGAGGCCGGTATGGACGCTAGGTTTATAACGCGCCCCAGATTTGGAAGAGACCACAAGGGCCATCCAGTCCAACCCCATTCTGCCATGCAGGAACTCTCACTCAAAGCATCCCCGAGAGATGGCCCTCCAGCCTCTGTTTAAAGACCTCCAAAGAGGGAGACTCCACTGCACTCCAAGGAAGGAGTATGTTACACTGTTGAACAGACCTTACTGTCAGGAAGTTCCTTCTAATGTTGACCTGGAATCTCTTTTCTGTAGCTTGCATCCATTGTTCCATGTCCTATTCTCTGGAGCAGCAGAAAACAAGCTTGCTCCCTCCTCAATATGACATCCCTTCAAATACTTAAACAGGGCTATCATATCACCCCTTAACAGTCTCTTCTCCAAGCTAAACATAGCCAGCTCCCTAAGACAAAGAAGGCATGGTTTCCAGACACCCAAGAGAAAAGCTTGTAAAGCGGAGCTCACATGCACATGCACATTGCAAACAGGACAGGGCAGGCTGACTGAGCAGAATGACACAAACAGCCCATCCCGAGCTTCCACTTTTATTGCTTCATGAACTAAGGCTAGAGGTACCACATTTTCCAATAGTGCACATTTTATAGAAAAGGACAAAGACCACTAGCAAACAGGTGTATCGTTTCTCCGAAATCAACCCCTCCCGGCAGACATCCAAAAAGGCCCACTTTCTCATAGCAACTTTAGTCATAGAATCACAGAACTGAGCTCCTTGCTCAATGTAGGAAATCTAGACTGAGCATCACAGCAAGTAGCTGTGCAGCCTCACTTTGAAGACATCCAAAAAAGAGACACTACCTACTCTTTAAGTAATGGATTCCATTGTTGAACAGCTCTTACTGTCAAGATGTTCCTTCTAATGTTCAGTCAAAATCAACCCTCCTATAATCTAAAACCATTAGACTTGGTCCTACTTGTAGGCCAGCAGAAAACAAATCTGCACCTTCTTCAGTGTCACAATCCTTTATATATTGAAAGAGTGCCATCACATCACCTCTGCCTTCTCTTTAAAGGATGAACATACACAGTTCTTTCAATTTTCCTCATCTATTTTGTTCTCCATCCTCTTATCATCCTTGTTGCCCTTCTCTGTTCCAACTTGTGTAGATCCTTCCTTACATAAGATGCTCCATTCAGAACTGAATGCAGTACTCCAGATGAGGCAGAATATAATGGCACTATTATTTCCCCGTTTTACAAACTACAGTTCTATTAATGCAAGATAAAATGTTATTTGCCTTCTTTGCTGCAGCATAACATGTTCCTTACGATCAATGATAATCCCAATATGCTTTTTACATGTACTGTTGCTAAGCCAAGTATCCCTTTGTCCTACAATTGCACATCACACTACAAACAGACCCAGCAGGCAAACAGAGAGAAACATGTTTCTTTTTCTGTCTCCACATTATGTTGAAGCACTCTTGTTGAAGTGTGGGAGAGGGTCATAAAAGTGTCATAAAAGCGTCTCTTTTGCCAAGCTGGAAAAATCTGTTTGGCAAAAAGGACACTCTTATGACCCGCTCCCATGCTTTTACAACTGGAAGAGATAAAAGTGCTTCAGTGGTGCAGAGACAAAATAGAAATACACTTCTCTCCGTTTGCATGCCGGGTTTGTGTGTAATGCACTAAGGCTCTTGGTTTTTGCAGAATTTTTGTATTTGTCTCTGTTGAATTTCATTCTACTAGTTTCAGTCCAGTTTTTTAAAAAAAATTTAATCAAGGAAAACAATTTTGAAGGTTTACAATCTGAGAAGAAATCAAGTCAGAATTTGCAACCCTGCAGAATCCAAAATTGCTTAGATGGGCAGATGTCATGCTTGCTTGCAGGATCTGTTTAATTCACCTGAACACAGGGACAGTGTTTCATATTTTTGTAATTTCCGCAACCAGAAACAGAAGGAAGGCAAGCACATGTGCCCCAGTTGCATCAGTGAAATGCTAAAATATATGCTTTAACACACAGTGCTTAAACACCCTATAGGCACCAGATCCTGTCTAATCTTGGAAGCTAAGCAGAGTCAGCCCTGGTTAGTACTTGGATGAGAGACCACCAATGGATTCTAGTTGCTGTAGGCTCTGTCTCAGAGAAAGGAACTGGCAAAACTACCTCTGAGTATTGAGGGCCTAACAAAACAGTATGAAATTCATGGGGTCACCATAAAGCGACAGGTGACTTGAAGGCATGCACACATATGCTTTAGCAGATCCTAACTGTGGGGGGATACAGACGGGCAACTCCATGCTGCCTGTTTTTGCCCATCGTTGGTGCCACACCAGACACATGGCGCAGCACCAATGCACTCCCTAAAAAGGAGCTGCTCTAAGCGGCTTCTTTTTAAGGATGTCGTGATGGCATTCACATGCCATGATGGTGACACTTCCAGCGAGTGTCGTTTGGGTGCTCGGACATCCACGCAACATCGTCACATGCCCCATGAGGGTGGGGACATGGCAAAATGGCACACGGGAGCTGAATGTAGGGCTAGACATGTATGGACACCCAGCCCTACAGAGCCCTAAAATTGGTCCCAGGACCAGTCTGTACTGGGCCTGTGTTACCTGGGATCCAGTATGGTGTAGTGGTTTGAGCATTGGACTACGACTCTAGAGACCAGGGTTCAAATCCCGGCTCAGCTGTGTAAACCCACGGGATGACCTTGGGCAAGTCACACTCTCTCAACCTCAGGGGAAGGCAATGGCAAACCTATTCTGAAGAAACTAGCCATGAAAGCCTTAGGGTTGTCGTAAGTCGGAAATGACTAGAAGGCACGTGACGACAACAACCGTGGTGCATTCATATTTCCATTTTGCAGAAAGTATCCAGGAAGACACAGTCCACTCTAGTTGAATCTCTAGTTTACCCATCCCTTCTTTTTCAGGTTGGAGGATAGTTTGCATGTTTGATCCTTTAAAGTTCCTTTTGCAGGCCTCTGCCACTCTTGTAAAGTGGGGTTTCCCTCCTCAAAGCAGCACTGCATGAACGCATATTATTTGGTTAAATGCTGAAATGCAAGAAAGACGCACATCATTCATTGTTAATGATTAGCTAGCTGAAGGCCAAACACTGAGATTATTGACTCTTTCTTTTGAGCCCAGCGGTTCTCCCTGCTCGATAAATAAATATTTGAAAAGCAGCTCTTAAAAATAACACCACTCCCAATGTATGCATTTATTGGCTTATTTGTTATAGTGATTTCTAAAATCCCCTTCTTCAGAAAAGCTTCCAGAGGAATTTAGAAAGTCAAAGGAATGGTGCAAATAGTGCAATACAGGAAGATGGATGGTGAAACACAGTCTGCAAACTCTCTCCTATGAAGATCAAGGCCACCTGGTTTTTGCTTTTGCGTTCCGGTTGCTGGGAGATGGTGCGAAGTTGCAGATCTCTGTGTTCTCCAAACATAAGCAATTTGACTATGATTAGGATTATGGTGGCTAAGACTACTCTAAAACTTAGCAAAACATTTTTAGCAGGTTTGATATATTGGTGTGTGTCTTCAAGTCATTTCTGGCCCTTATCACATGGAGGTTTTTGCAGCTCAGATCTGGGGTTACTGCGGGTCCAACAATACGAATTCATGTTATAACGTGTGTGTTTTATCACATGCGATTCCTTTCCGTGGCGCTTCCACAGTGAATCCAAAGTGAGTCCTCATTTTGATGAATTCAGAAAAAAGTGAATTCACAGGATTCGCATTCAAGCTCCCTTCGAATTGGTCTGGTGTGGAATGCAACTTTGCTTCTGTCCTGGTACCCCCACCCCTAGGGTTGCCATAAGTCAGGACCTCCAAACCGGGACAAATGTAGGACAATTGTAGGACATATTTTTCAGATATAGGACACATTTTTTAAAAATGGAGGACACGCGAAAAAATTGATTTTTTTAAAAAAAATGTTGATCTAAATGCCTGTTTCTTAGGCATGATCAAAATGGAGGACATTTGGGCATTATTTCTAGACAGATGTCAGAAATAGACTTCCCTTTCTGGCAAAACACCCCCAACCTCCATTCC
>NC_056532.1:12541281-12548453 GCF_019175285.1 Sceloporus undulatus
ACACACACACACACACACACACAAACACATACATGGAGGGTGAACATGTGAATGAACATATACAGAACTGACAAGCACAGATAATATTTTGATCCATCCCATTGATCACGTGGCGATGAGTGTTAGGTGGCTGGAAATTAATCTGACTAAAGGTGGGAAAGTAGAGGAGGGGGTAGATGGAGGGGGTGGAAGAGACAACCACATTTGTGTTGTCATTCTCCACCTTGATGGAGGGAGGTGACCCTAAATGTCTCAAATGACACAACTATTTCTTTTTGGAGACTTGGAACATAGCCCCTTCCATCCTTCCCTGCCTAGCCACTATGTTCAATAATTCCTTCTCGAAAAACAAATGCAACAAATGCCCGTTTCTTTAGTGACAACCCAAAGTTAATCAGAATGGACCAGAGTAGATAAAGTTCTCTAACTAAAATTACAAATCCCAGGATTCCATAGGATGAAGCCATGATAGTGAAAGTGGTGTCAAACTTGCATAAATTCTGCAGCATAGCAGCAACCTCAGTCTCCGAACTCTGAAAGGCACCAATAGTCTGACCCTCTCAAAAATTTGTGCAATGACTTCTATATGAAAGAGTTTAAAGTTTAAAGGCCACCATGATCACAGACACACCACTGTCCTTGATGTGCGCAACATCTCAGTCAGCCAACAATTGTCCCAATGCCTTGGATGAGAAATGATCTGTGGTGTCTCCTCCTCATTCTTTCCCAGAGCTAGAAAGTAAATAATTTTCGAAAGGATTCCTTTGGTAACTGACTTTTTGCAAGTGCGACTTGGATCAGATTCCTTATTTTGGGAAGCTCTTTTAATGTCCGGACTAAAACATGGAGCAGCTTGGACTGAAACCTGGTATGGATGCCTCACAGACACCAGTCACTTTTCATAAGTGACTGATAAGGAGTTTGTTTTTAATACATTAGTATATTATTTTAGCATTTTAGCATTTGATAGTGTTGTGTTTTATCATCCGTTTTTGATTATACATGTTCGATGTTTCTCCCTTTTGTTTATTAAGAATAAACATCATCACCACCACCATCATCATCACCATCACATGGAGATCCCCAGGTGCCACCGAAGGCACTTTTCATGCACTCCAGCCTCTGGATCCGGTTGCTACTCTTGCAAAAATTAGCCATTGGTTCAGTGGTAGCAAACTCCTTTCTCATTGCTTTCTGCTATGGTAGGGATGATATCCTTTGGAGCCCCAGGGCTATGCAGCAAACCTGTCACTCATGGATCTTATATGAGTCATGTTCTAGTTCCTCTTTCTTTTATGAGTTGTTCACTTCTTTGAGGTACACCCCCTCCCTGGCTGTGAACCTCAGTTGTGTTTTTTTTTAAATGATATCCTTCTTATGTGTCATAATATTAGAGTTGGAAGAGACCCCAAGGGCCATCCAGTCCAACCCCATTCTGCCATGCAGGAACTCTCAATCAAAGCATCTGCGACAGATGGCCATCCAGTCTCTGTTTAAAGACTTCCAAAGAAGGAGACTCTATCACTTTCCAAAGAAGTGTGTTCCACTGTCTAACAGCCCTTACTGTTAGGAAGTTCCTCCTAATGTTGAGGCGGAATCTCTTTTCCTGTAGCTTGCATCCATTGCTCCGGGTTCTAGTCTCTGGAGCAGCAGAAAACATGCTTGCTCCCTCCTTATAGGATAGCATAGCTTACTTGGTGTTAGGTATGGATTAGCCAACAGTTCCTTGCCCATCCCCCTTTTTACCATTAAAACCATGACTTAAAAGATAACATGTAATTGGTTAACAAGAGGGATGGAACTCTGCACTTAGCTCATTCTTGCAAGGAAGAATTTAAAACCCCTAAACTTTTTTGACAGGCAAGGAAACAGTAAGGCCATTTCAGGGACAAAAGAAAGAAGGCTTTTCACCTTGCCTCCCCAAACGGGAGTCATAAATGGCTGTTGCCCAGAGGTAGCTGCGTGCATCCAGCACTTAACACTGAAAAATCAGCTTGGGCTCCAGTGATTTTGAGGGTCACATTTTCACATGGACAAATTGTCCTTGTTGATCAAATGGGCCACCTGATGTGAGCAATTGGGGGAAAGAGGCCCAGAATAGACTTTCTGCCCATCAGGCTTGGTCTTTTTTCATCCTTTTTAAAAAATCCTAACGCTTCTGTGGACTTGAGCAAACACATTTACTGCGGACTTTGCTAGACAACCCTCTGGTTTTTATTAATCATTGACATCAGGTGGCCCCGTGATCGCAGATGCGCAAGCTGGCAAAGAATGAAGGAGTTCAGTAGCAGGAACAAATGCGATGGATTATTTTAAAGAACAAGGTTCTGAAGTTCTGCATTCTCTGAAGCCCAACCTGCCTCTATCCATCAGATTTCCAAACCTCCAAGCTATTCGTGGAATCGTAGAATCATAGAAACATAAAATCATAAAGTTGGAAGAGTTCACAAGGGCCACCCAGTCCAACCCCATTCTGCCATCAGATGGCCATCCAGCCTGTTTAAAGGTCTTCAATGGTAAGGGAAAGGCTATTAATGGCCACCAAAAGGGGGAACAAAAGATTCACTTTTACAAACGTGCATATGCTAATTTATATAAATATGTACTGTCTTAGAAATTTTACTGCCTGAGTCAAAGGACAGAGGTACATGCATGACAGTGAGCTTGGCTTCACTCAAGTGATTTCAGCAGAGCACAAGGCTCAAGGAATGCAAGCTTGGAGCAGGATGCTCTACAAGCTAGGAACTCAGGCTCGGAACTGAATCTACAAGCCCACTGGAGGGTTGGAAGAGGAGTCCTCAGGCTATGGCAACTTGGCGAACAAAGGCTTGATGACTTTATCTTTGTCTAAGCTGAAACTTACACAATGGATACACAAAGAAGAGGTTTGGCACTTTTCAGGAGGGGACAAATATCTCGATGGTTGAGCCATTAAGTCAATCACTGGCTCTCAAAAGAAGGAAGCTACTGCTTTTGTTTTCCTGCTTTGGGCAGCTTGCGAAACTAGTAGGCAACTCCCAAAACTACTTGCTGAAAGGTTTAGAATCTACCTTTTTTCTGTGACCAGGCCTAGCAAGGTTGCTGGCTACATGGTCAGCTCGCTCTTAGGGTAATGGCGGCTAGCGATGGGGTCAGTCAGGGATCATAGATTTAGATCGCATGGCACCCAAAATTTATATAAGACCATACTTGATAACAGTTTGCGAATTATGATGTTGATCCTTCAGTCTCAGATCTGAACAATCACAATCTCCATCACTCAGGGTGCAGTTTTGCACATAATAGTAAACCCTATTGGGATTTACTTCTGAGCAGAACATGCGTAGGGTTATACTGTTAAATTTTAAGTTTAAACATTAAACTTACTGGGCCACTTGAATACCACTAAACCTGCTGGCAATCAAAAGTATATATAACTGGGAATGTTGAGTGGAAAATAGGAGACAAATTGCTTGAGAAAGCACTTTCCCCTGGAATTCAGATTAACATGGACATCTGTCCAACGATTCTTACATTTTTATTTCAATATCCAGCACATCCTCAAAGCCAGGCAAATCTGCAGGAGAGGATGCATCTCCTAAATTCAGATTTAACAGACAGACAGACACTCTTGTCTTTGTGATGTTTTTATTTTATTTTATTATCCAACATGTACACAGTACCAATGATAAAATACCCCAAACCCCCAAAATACCCAAAATCAATATTAATAATTCATATTCACTTATAATAATATGTGCAGAAGTCAGGTAGTACTTAACATTTCCATTAAACTGACATTAAAAGACACATGACAGAACATTAAAGCTTGGGGTTTTTTTGCAAACAGGACTTTGTATAATGAAAACATTTTAGTATGTCGAAATCCCAGACCCATAACATGACCTATATTATTATTATTATTATTATTATTATTATTATTATACTTTATTTATATAGCACTGTAGATTTACACAGCGCTGGTATATAGATGATGATGTTGACAACAACAATGATAATAATGAATATAAATGCTTGTTTCATCAGTACTTTTACCTTGACCTTGCTGAAGCAACTTTGGTCAGAAGACTGCATCGAACACTATCAATTCAACGTTTTAGTACTAAGTGTGAGAAACATTTTTAATGGAACTTTAGGTTTTATTTTCCTTGGCCATGTTCCTAATTGTATATGATTTGCAACTACCATGGAAAAATGACTATTTTCTAGAACTACAGCACTGATAGTTTGCAACTGGACATAGATCAGCATGGACTGTATGTACATCACGTTACACAATTTGCAAGAGTTACACCATGGAGTACAAGAAAAATTGTCAGTATCATCTATACCAGGTGGGGGTAAAGTTTAGCCCTACAAATGTTGTTGAACTACAGTACACATTTCCAGCAACTGCAGTTGACTGAGCAATCGATAGGTTGCTGGGAGTTGAAATCCAACAATATTTGGTCTGGCTTGGTTTATGCAGTCAGCAGGACTCCAGAATTGCTTGGTTTGAAAATTGATTTGATAATGATAATGTGGAAATTGGGAAATTGATTTATTAGCATAGACACTAATGATTGAGTGGTTGGACTGGATGGCCCTTGTGGTCTCTTCCAATTCAATTATTCTGTGATTCTATGATTTATTTTGGCAAGATTTCATTAATTAACTTGTGGATCAAAGTGTTAGCGTTGGACTAGATCAGAGGATTTACAGAAATATGGAAGTTGTCACTTAAAGGACCACATTTTGCTAGAAGGTCCTTTCAAAGAGCCCCTTTTGTCACATCAACTTGCCTTCTCACCTGGGATTTCCCCCACATTGATTTTATGTATGTATTCGCCTTTGTGGAGTCAATGTGGTGTAGTGGTTTGAGCATTGGACTATAACACAGGAGACCCGGGTTCAAATTCCCGCTCAGCCATGAAAAACTATTGGGTGACTTTGAGCAAGTCGCACACTCTCAGCCTCAGAAAACTCTGAAATAGGTTCACCTTAGTATCACAAATGACGTGATGACACTCAACAAAGCAGCAATATGTGTTTTCAGGTTACCTGTGTACTTATGGCAACCCCACGAATTTCATAGGATTTTCTTAGGAAAGAAATACTTAGAAGTGGTTTTGCCAGTTCCTGTCTCTAAAATATCATCTACATCTTGGAATCGAAAGCATTCATGGCCGGCATCCATAGTTTTTTGTGGGGTTTTTTGGGCAAAGTGGCCATGTTCAGAGGCATCTTCAGAGAATGCTGGCATGGATGTTAATATGTACCCCACTCTCTTCTATGCCAGCATTATCTGAAGATGCCAGCCACAGATGCTGGCGAAACTTCAGGAAGAAACTCTTCTAGAACATGGCCACATTGCCTGAAAAACCCACAAAAAACTATAATCTACATCACTTGGCAGTTTCTCATCCAAGTACTAGCCAGGGCTGACCCTGTTTGACTTCCAAGATGAGATACAATCTGGTGCCTTTGGGACATTTCCAGTAATAGGATTAATACCGGTGAATGGTGGCAGTCCAACACTACTGAGGATCTTCGGGTTGAGGAAGGCTGTCCTGAAGTGTGGGATCTCCTTATCTTACAATGGCTCTAGTTCTGTTTTTATCCATATTCATCTCTCTTTTCTTCCTTCCTCTTCAGCACACACATTTCACTCACTCTTCAAATGCCTTAGAATCATAGAATCGTAGAAAAATAGAGTTGGATGAGACCGCAAGGACCATCCAGTCCAACCCCATTCTGCCATGCAGGAACTCATGTTAATGCTTAATAAGAAGTTATTCATTTCAGTTAGAGGTCACTATTCCTCCTCAAGTAAAGCACAAAATGGATAGCCACAGAGACCAGTCAGTGATTTAAGAGTGAAAATTCTTCTGATCTTGGGTGCATCTACACTGTAGAAATAATACAGTTTAACACAGTGATGGTGAACCTTTTAGAGGCCGAGTGCCCAAACTGCAACCCAAAACCCACTTATTTAGTGCAAAGTGCCATGGTCCTCTGGCTTTCTAGTAACAAACTCTGGCAAACTCTGTGCTGGGGCGACGGCACATGTGCCCACAGAGAGGGTTCTGAGTGCCACCTCTAGCACGCGTGCCATAGGTTTGCCATCACTGGTTTAAAACCACTTTAACTGCCATGGCTCCAGCCTACAGAAACCTGGGATTAGTAATTTTAGTAGACTTACTGGGATTAGTGAGTCCCCAGCATGCCTTTGTAAAAGTGCAAATTCCAGGCTTCCATAGCATGGAGCTACAGCACTTAAAGTGGTGCCAAACTGCATTGTTTCGACAGTGTAGATGCACCTACTGCTGAGTGTCTCTGAGCATATGCAAAACATTTTTTCTGCACAACCGAATCACTGCCTCTTTTCTGCCTCCTCACTTTCCATCAAGAAAGGCAACCTGCAAAGATCAGAGCATGTGTTTTGGATGCGGAGCCAGGGATCCCAAATCTGGTTTGTAGCACCTGCATTTTGAATCATGAAGGATCTAATAAGCCCGTTCTTCCCTGGATCCATCTTTTTAACTGTATAACTCAGAGGTCGGCAACCTCCGGCCCGTGGGCCAGATGCGGCCCATGGAGGCCGTTGGAGCGGCCCCTGGCTGCTGCTGCCGCCACCAGCGGCGGTCGCGGCTTTTTGCCGCTCTGGACGCCGCCATTTTTTCATCCAAAATGGCGGCAAAGTCTCACGCGACCTTCTCCGAGGTCATTCGCCGCCATTTTGGGCAAAAAAATGGCGGCGTCCAGAGGCGAAGTCTCGCGTGACCACAGAAAAGGTCGCGCGAGACTTTGGCCTCCAGGAGGCCCGGTGCCGTTGCTGGCGCCGGCAGACGGGCTGCCAAAACCAAGGAGCCCCGCTGCAGTGAGGTCTCCTTGGCCCTGGCCGGCTCTCTCCACCGGCGGGAGGGCTGCCAGAGCCAAGGAACCTCGCTGCAGCGAGGTCTCCTTGGCCCTGGCCGGCTCTCTTCAGGCAGGGAAGGAAGGGGCGGAGGAGGAGGAAGAGGAGGGAGGAAGAGGAGGAGGAGGGAGGAAGGAAGGAGGAAGAAGGAGGAAGGAAAGAAGGAGGAGGAAGAGGAGGAGGGAGGGAGGAAGAGAAGCAGGGAGGAAGAAGAGGAGGAAGGAGGAAGAGAAGGAGGAAGAGAAGGAGGAAGAAAGGGGAGGGAGGAAGGAGGAGG
>NC_056532.1:12548478-12555998 GCF_019175285.1 Sceloporus undulatus
TGTCCTTTGCCTGTCTTTCCGTTTTGTTTCCTCCTTCTCCCCTTCGCCCCCGCCCCCCCTCCTCCGTCTGTCCTCCCCCTCTCTCCTCCTCCCCCTCCTGCCGTCCTCTTCCTGCCCCCCTCTTTCTCTGTTCCTTCCTCCCCCCTCTCGCGCTTTCTCCCTCGCTTTTCGGGTTTTTTCCCCCTCCCCTCCGCCTTTCGATACCTCATTCCTAACTTCAACCTATCTCATTTAAACTCACCACACAATCAAAAAACAGCAAAAAGACCTATAAAACATATACTTACAAAAAATTGCACGTTTATGCCCCCCCACCCCGCCTACAAACTAAAAAAACACACAATGATTGTAACAATGATGGCCCTTAGAACCAACCCCACAACAAAGACAACACACACCACAACCACCAAGCATCTCAGATATCACATACAAAGTAGCCCAGCACCAAGGAGGGACAAGTTGGTGTAATAGAATAAGATTAAAGTACTGACAATAGTTAGCCCATTCCAATAAGTGACGAAATACGTGTCAATTTAACATCTCTAAAGTAGGGATAACACACAACAATCACCCACCCACGTATGACACCCACCTCCAGAATCGTCATCTCCCATTGCCTTCTGGCTCAGTCCCTGTCGATTTTGTGTGTGTGTGTCTGTCTGCGACTCACCAAACGCTCACCCACACAATCCACTATAACTCAGACTCTTAATCTCCAAAACCACTAGCGAAACAGGTATCGATTCTTACTAACACACCCTCATCGAGCTTCTATTTATGTTTATACGCACCCACCCTAATGGTTGTTTTATTTGGTCCTGCACTCTCGCGCTGTAAGGCGAGAATCGTCCGAATCATACCGACTCCCATCTAGTCCCATATAACACGGATCTCAGCCTTGTGTAATAGACCCAAGGGCCCGTATCTTTCAACGTCCAACCCCCAATTTCTGCCAGCCGGAATGACACCTCTACCACTCAACGCCATAGTTGACAGATGGCCATCCAGCACCTTGCTTAACCCACAGACCCTCCACAGCGAAGGCAGGGCCACCCTAACAACTACACTCCGAGGAAGAGTGTGTCACTGTCCCTGCAAAAGCATATGTTCAGGATATGTTGCTTTTCTACATCTAAATAGGTCCTGGCCACACATCCCTTGGTGCCAGTTACACGGATACCGCATCCAATTCTTACTGGTGCGAGACGATACACCTGGCCTCGAGTATTTTGCCGAGTCCTCTATTACTTTTTGGTTTCACAGCCAAGTCTCCCATGCCCTGGTGGGACTGGAGTAGCCATTCTGATAGACCACATCCAAAACCCCAACTGCCCTAAGCCGCTGGCCCAATTACACTGATGGCTATATATATTGGCTTCTCCGCCCTCTGCGTTTTCCAACTGCAGCAGCCCAGCATTCCAAACTGCTTGTGCCTCCTCACACGACCACCACCTTGCCACCCCTTCCCTGAAGGACCAGAGTCAAAGCAAACAGAGAAAGCGAGAGGAATGAGCCGTAAAGTGTGCATTACCTTTCTCTTTATTTTGCTTTCTGGACTTGTGTTCAACCAACCTATAAGCAACCGCGGCTCGGATTCCTGCGGTTGGAGCTCCTCCCGGGAGGGGTCCTCTCCCCCCCTGCTGACTAGTCCGGGCACCACTTCGGACAAACTGGGCCTGCCCCAAACAGCCACCAGCCCCCGGCAGAGACTGCCTTTTCGCCCCACCAAAGTACCACGCCCCCCCCCCCCCCCCCCCCCCCCCCCCCCCCCCCCCCCCCCCCCCCCGCCCTGCCCCGCCCCCTCGGCCCGACGGCGCCCACAAGCCGACCCCTCCCCCTCCTCCTTCCCTCCCTCTTTTTCGCTCTCCCTTCTTTTCTGCCTGGTTAGGCCCAATCTGCCCATAGCGCCCTCTCACCCGACACCCCCCCCTCCCTGAACATGTGTTGACTGTCCCCACTTCCAGACCTTCAAGTCACCTGGAGCTTGCCTGCCCTTTTCCTTGTGCCAGCCCCTACTCTAAGCTCATGTTCTCTCGGGGTTTGTAAACTCGCACCCCGGAAAGGTTGCATTCCGATTCAATGAAGTTGCTTCGTGTTCGCCAGCCATTTTCACATGTGGTCCCTGGCTTTGCAATCTGTCACGCCTGGCTCGCCACAGCTGTCACCTTTTTTCCTCGCTTGGCCAAGAAGAACAGGAGCGGAAGCGGTCGTTGAAGCATGCTGAGGTGTCCTTTAGGTGTTGTTGCTTTAGAAAATATGTTCATCAGAACGTGGAAAGGATTGGACTTTCATCCAAAAGTCGGCCATGCGTTTCCTGGTATCAATATCCAAGCTGAATGAAGGACCGCTTGGCCTGCCTCCCCTCTCGAATTGCCACCAACCTGGTTGTCGCTTGCTCTCAACTGCTTGATGGACGATTCATGGCGCCATTACTAGATAACCCTGGAAGCAGGTAGAAGCTTCAGTTGTTGACATGCGGGGGAACAAAGCTTCCCCTACGTGGGTATGAGAACGACTCGGTGATTGTTTTGTTAACGCATTCTTCTGTATTCGGTGTTTCCTTGCTCTGTTATCAAGTGCAAATGAGCTTTTGGCAGATTGTCTCCCGCCCACCAGAACTGCGGTCTGTGGACGGCTGATCTGTACTGGATGCTTTTGCAAAACACACGTGTTTCCTCGCTCCTCGCTGGATGTCATTTACTGATGCTCTTTGGGTTAGAAACTTTTAAGTAGTCTTAAATTGAAAGGGCTTGTTTGCACTGTTTGGTTGTGTATGGCATGGAACTGTGATCCTCTGTGCAAGTGAAGCGGGATGAAAATATCCTGGATTGTCAGGATCAGATACATCAATGGTTGATTATTAAAGGAGTAAACTTTGCTACACACACCCACACACCAGTGACACCCACCCCCCACGTACGCACTGTGTTGCACTCCTTGGGACTTTATTCTAGACTCAAGTGAAAGTCTTGGTTCAACATTTCCTGACTCTCAGTTGGCTTTGTGCAATCTATGTGATAATCTATGTACTGCACAATGTGTGATGTCATGCTGGAGATCATCCCTGTATTATTCGGGCCTCATAATACTATCAATACTAACATATACACACAACACACACCCACCCTAAGACCAACGATTTCTTTATAGCCCACCCCTTCATCAAGACTCAGCGGCGGTTACAACCCGCGACACAGCACACACCACCGACGCATACAGCTACACGAGACACCACACGCCCACCACCTACAGCAGCCGCACCCACACACCCACCCGTCACCCACAAACCCATCAGGAGCGTCACCCACTAGTTACTCAAAAAAGAACGCTAACCAGACCGCCCAGCAACCGCCACCCCCCACCCACACGAAACACCCACACACAACAACTCCACACCACCGAACAGCAATGCCAAATACTGCCACCAATAATAATTTTTCAATGCTACGATCCAGACTTGGGCCCCCATCCGAGACAATCTGCTCCACTTTCGCGCACGGTTTACAAACTCCCCCCATTTTTGCAGCGACGAAAAATGACAATAGCACGACCACTACCACTTGGTCACACTCCACCTACATACCCTGTACAAACAAATGGGTTCTATTATGGACATCATAGGGCTGTCAGTCTTATCTCATGCTAGCCTCACCAAACGGGACCCACTCCCAACAGCCTGCGACCCCACCCCCACCCTTGCAACCTGACTCAGGAACACAACCCGCCTCAATCACACATCCACCAGCCATTACCTCACACCCCCCCCATCCCCCACTGACCACCTCCCCCGTCTCCAACACCCCTTGACACTTACATGCACGGTCTGCCATCGATCCACCCACGACCCCACCTACCACCAACACGCGTGACCCGGAGATCTACTTCACCTTCACGGCCCTTTTCGCCGCAACTACTCGCAAACTGCTCTTACTGGCTTTAAGGAGGCTTATTCCTAGGCCCTCTTAGGTTAAATCTCTCGTAGCTTGAATCCATTGCTTCCCTGTTCCTCCCTCTCTCTGGAACAGCAGAAAAGAAGCTGTTGTCTCCTACAATAGACATCCCTTGGGTCAATTTGTGCAGAGCATGTGACTTGCATGCAGACATCCAGATTGTGATTTTTGCCAGTCTGCAACACATTGGAGAACCTGGGGACCAGAACTGGGAAACCACTTATTCATAAACTTATTAATTCACTATTTTTTATTTGATTTCACCTAACTTTCTACATTCCCCAATTTTTTGGTTAATCCACAACACACCACACACACACACACACCACACACTTAACTGAACTGTGTGTTATAATTTGTTATAATTGTCATTTTCAATAAAAGGAGGCTTGCTGTCTCAGAAGAAGACAATACAGTGGGCCCTGTATTTGGTATACTTCTGTAGATACCGAAATCCAGGTGCTCAAGTCCCTTAATCTGAAAATAAAAAGTACCTTATATAAAATGGCCAAAATCAAGGTTGGTTATTTTATATTTTAAATTATATTTCACAGTGTGGCTGTGGAATCTTGCAAGGCAGAGGTTGGATTGGATGGGCCTTGTGGTTAGGGTTGCCATACATCAGGACCTCCAACCCAGGACAAATGTAGGACAACATTTTCAAATGGGGACACATTTTAAAATGGAGGACACATAAAATGTATTTTGTTTGTTTAAATGTTAATATAATGCATGTTCTTACGCATGCTCAAAATGGAGACCTTTTGGCATTATTCTAGACAGATGGCAGAAATGTACTTCTTTTCTGGCCAAACACCCCCCCGCCCAATTCTACAACTACATTGCACTCCCAAGCAGCACAGCATTTGCAAGATCACAGGCAGTCCCTTGTGCCACCTGCAAACTACTTTCCACTTCCAGCCTTCTTAGCAACCCCCCTTCCTCCTTCTCCTTGCCCCTCCCAACCCCCCCCAAAAAACCCTCACCACCTTTTTTCTCCAGGTATGTCTCAACTTAGGGGGATTTATGGGTCCGATCCCTTGCAAAGTATTTTTCTTTTCTAATGGGGGCAAAGCCTTGGAAGGCCCTGGACCCCTGAGAAGAAGAGGGGAGGGGCTTAGAGAGGGGGGGGGATTACATAAGGGGGCTAGAGGCAGGGTTGCCATACGTCCGAAACGAGTTGGGCCACACAGCAACAATACAACAACAACAGCAGAGGAGGAAGGGGGGAGGGAGAAAAAAGGGGGGGAGAGGAAAGAAAAGTAGGAGAAAGAAGAAGAATAGGGAAAAAACAGAAAAAGAAGAGGAGGAGGAGGAGGAGGAGGAAGAAAGGAAGAAAGGTGAGGAGGAAGAGTTGAAGAAAGGAAGAGGAGGAGAAGAAAAAAAAACGGAATAACAAGAAGAAGAGGAGGAGGGGAAAGGGGGACGAAAAAGAACAAAAAGCAGCTTGCCTGCAAAGCCCTCTCCACTTGGAAGTTGGAGCATTCCCCAATTAGGAGCAGAGGGCTGTCTCTTGGAGGGCTGGGCCAATAGAGGCCAGGGCAGACCGCAGACCCCGCCCCCTGCTATCTCAGTCCTGCTGCTGCTCACTCCCTGGGCTCCGCACTGTATAAAAGGGAGGCGCAGACTGTGGTAGCACTGAATTGGGCAGCCACCTGGGATGGGGAGAGGGCGGGGTGGGACGGCACGCCCCCCAGAGAGGTGGGAAGTCCTGCCCAGTGCTGTGAAATGGCAACCCTCACTTGTAGTCCCTTCTAGTTCTATGATTCCATGGCCTGTTACAGACAGCCAAAATAAGCTGCTTCGAGTCACAGTGGAGGTATGGTGTTTCAATGCATGCCTGCCTCTAGAGTCCAGAACGCCACCACAAGCCACACTCCATGTCTTAGGGCTGGGCATGGTTTGGTGCGACTTCGGACTCTTAGGACGCATGCCTCATTGAAACACCGTACCTCCACAGTGCTCAAAGCATCTTTTTTGGCTGTCTGTAACAGGCCTATGAATCTCTGGATGAAGCATCTGTGGTACAGAGATCAGACTATATTGGAAATGGAGGAATTATTAGGGAAACTAACAACAGCTGTGAATTTTGAGGAGAAAGCAGGGAAGAGTAGAGAGAGGGCCTTTCCAGAATCCAGACCAAAAATGCCAAGGAATCCCATTTCACCAAGCACATTTTGAGGTTGTTATTGGACTCTTTTGATGCCTGTGGTCTGTAAATGCTTGGAACTTTAAAACCAAATTTTGGCTTTTTGGAACAAAGGGCAGCTAATTTTGGGAAAAGAATTTTAAAAGAATAAAGAGCTAATCTTGAAATGAAACATTATGGAGGAGTGATGTGTTCGCTTAGCACAAGACTAAGAACTTTGGCAGCCTATATGAGACTATAAGAAAGAAAGGAGATTATTCAAAGGTGAGAGTGCCTGTAACTTTACTAAGTAACTTCACTTCCTCTACTGATTATATTCTGGAATGATTTAAATGCACATTATTGTATAATATAAATTATATAATGGCCTGTTACAGACAGGGGCAAATAAAGCTGCTTCGAGTCACTTGGAGATTATTTCAATGATGCATGCGTCCTAAGAGTCCAAAAGCTGCACCAAAGCTGCACTCCAGTCCTTAGAACTGGCGCATGGCTTTGGTGCGGCTTTTGGCCTCTTAGGATGCATGCATAATTGAAATACCATACCTCCAAAGTGACTCGAAGCAGCTTTATTTTGGCCTGTCTGTAACAGGCCAATATCTGGGTGCACCAAAATGAAACCATTTGCAATTCTTTAGTGTATTACAGTAGTCACACACTGCTAGACTCTTGGATCATTGAGTCAAATGTTTTCCACAATCCCATTGCTAAATATCTTTCCTCCTAGTATTGCCCCTTTCCCTTTTTCCATCCTGATTTCTATCCCTTCTCTTACCCAAACACCCTTCCAGTTATACCAGGGGTAGGCAACCTTTTGGAGCCGGGGGCCGGGTTGCTGTCCCTCAGACAAGTCGGGGGGCCGAAGCTGAGGGGTGGAGCTTCCACCCTCCGGGGGTGGGGCTGCATGCTGGGGGCAGAGCTTCCACCCTCCAGGGGCGGAGCCACCCTCCAGGGGCAGAGCCTCCACCAAAGCCCTGCAAGGAGGAGGAGGCATGTGCCTGCCCTCTCCTCCTCAGTCCCTTTCTGGACAAACACCCCCAAAATGCATTCCAAAACACACACAACAGCACAGTTGTGCATTTCACATTTTGGAAGGTGACACTCTCTCGGCTTCAGAAACAATAGTTGCCTGCCTCTCAAGCTCACTCATCATCATCACCATCACCACACTATCATTGTCAAAGCAAGGGAGACTTGTTAGCATTAAAAGCACACAAAACACACTTTGGAAGGTGACACTTTCTCAGCTTCAGAAACAGTAGTTGCATGGCTCTCAAGCTCACTCATCATCATCACCACGACCACCACCACCACTATCATTGTTACAGCAGACCTTTTAGCATTAAATGCACTGAAAATACACAGAAATGCACTCCTCCTCCTTCCTCCCTCCCCTTTCTTCCTCCTTCTCTTCCTCCTTC
>NC_056532.1:12556023-12600332 GCF_019175285.1 Sceloporus undulatus
TGATCAATGTCTCCTGGTTGATTTACTTTCTGACCTTGTGTTTCCTTCCGACTCTGCTCCGACTGGTTTAAATTCTTACTGTCAAATAGATCTTTTGCAGTGCGTTCATGGGCTGTCCGACTTCATCCTCTGTCCCCCTATTGTTGGAGTTCCCCGGGCTCTGTCTGGGTCCCTTCTTTCTCTCTATACCACACCGTCCCTAGGTAAAACGAATCAGTCTTTGGTTCTCCCTATCATCTGTAAACCAAAGACCACTCAGCGTATCTCTCCTACCCTGACCTTTTGACGGGGATTGAACAGGCAAGTTCTCTTTATTGACTGCCCTCTCTCAGTGGATGCGGGCTTCGGGCTTGCAGCCTCAACCTGTCTAAGACTGAAGCTTCTCGTCATTGCCACCTCACCACCTTTCATTATTCTTTTTGTTTTTCTGTAAACGACATTCTATTCAACCGGTTCATAGCCCTCAGTCTTGGCTTCATTTTTTACTTTTCTGTATTTTTATTCCCCAGATACCGGCACGCCCATGCCTTTAGATTCTTTCTACACACATTGCCAAGATCCGTCCCATTCCTCTTCATCATTACTGGCCAAAGACTCTGGTCCGCCTCTAGTGGGTTCGCGACTAGATTATTTGAACCTCCTTCACAGGGGCTTCTTCTTTCACATCCATCTTAATCTTGTCTAAGTATTCAGCTGCCCGTATTGTCCCTCTTGCTTGCTGCTTTGACCTGTTTATCCTCTTTTTCCCCTCTCCTATGGCTCCCCTTCCCTTTCGCCATCCGGTACAGCTTTTGTTATTGACTTTCAATCCATCATGGATTGGCCCCTCCTTACTTATCTGACCTTCTTTCTCCTTACTTCTACTCGCACCCTCCGCTCTGGTAGTCAGGTTCCTGTCACCTACAGGCCTACCCACTTGTCCCCTCTCGAATTCGTCCCTTTTCGCTTGTGCCTTACTCCTGGAACCTTCTTCCCCCACTGCACCTCTCACCACTTATCTACCACGTTTCAAAATGAGTTAAAGGAATATATTGTTTAGAGAAGCATTCCCAGAGGTGAGCCCTCTCTGACCCAGGTAGCTCCTTTAACCATACATACGGAGCCAAGCCCTTCCTTCCAGTCCATCTGCTTGGTTCAGGCCTTGGAGGTGGAGAGATCTTACTGGACCTGCCCTGATCCTATTCCCCACCACCACTCCCTTCTCCTTTTGTGTCGTTTGTCTTTTAGATGTAAAGCTGAGGGCAGGGAAAAACACGTCTGATTGTTTTCTGTACGCACTGTGTAAATTTACCAGCGCTTTATTAAATAAAGGTTAATAATTAATAATAATAATAATAATTAAAATGGGGCCTGACCAGAGCAGAATAGAATGGCACTACTATTCCCTTGATCTAGACCCTATATTCTATTGATGAACTTAAATGCATTGGCCTTTTTCGCTGCCGCATCACACTGTTGAGTATGTTCTCTTGTGGTCTACTATGGACTCCCAGATCCCTTCACACGTAGTTCATTCATCCCAGTGTCCCCATACTATATCTGTTCCCAAATATTTTTACGCCTTTCATGCAATCTTTAGTACCTACATTTCTCCATTGTTGATGTCATTTTGTTTAGCCTTTGCCCAGCTTTTTTTGATTCTATTAAGGTCATTTGAATTTGATCCTTTGTCCTGTGGGGTATTAGCTCCTCTCCTAATTTGGTTGCATCTGCAATGATTATTGCTCTTATTCTTCTAGAAGATCCGGAGCCTCCGTTCCTGCGCCACAGTCGGCTGTCCGCACAAATTGTCCTAACCAAGTCTGCCCGGTGTATTTGCCACTGCTGCAGGCCATTTCTTTGAGGTTCCTTAAATTGAGGTGGGCTCACTGCCAGCAGGGATTGTCACTGGCCCCTTCTTCTCACGATGTGAATTGACCCATGTAGTCGGATGCGCAGGCAGATCAGCCATTGATGGTGTAGGCATTGGCATGGGGCAACTGTATGGCCAGGATACTCAGGCTATCCCTGGAGTATTGGCCATGAGACATGGCCTTCGGGGAGGGGCGAGGTAGAGGAGGGAGTGAAATCCCAATCTCCTTGTAGTTTTGGCAAAAGGAAACTGTGGCATCCTTCTCCAAACTTGTAGTCCTTTCTATTCAAACTTTTGTCATTGTCCACCGTCTGATGGTGTCCCAGTTTTATCTATGAAATGTCTGGAAGGAGTAGGATGATGGTCGGGGGGTGGAGGTGCTAAGCATTTTTGATTCAGCCATGAGATCATGTTGGATTCTCTAGGCCTGACACTCACCAACGGCAGGATGCTTACGAAATATATAAGATAATTAGAATTCTTATAAGGTCAGGATGTAAGAATTCTGATCTAGGATTTTGCAATTCTGCGTGTTAGAAAGAATGAATGTTGCTTACAGTCCTTCATGCCACACTAGAGTCCTTAATTGTTATTTCCAAACCAGTATAGTTAGGAACAGGAGTAAGCAATCTTTGGGGTATTTATTGGTCTCTGTGCTGAAGGAAGTTGATCAGAAATAACTTCCAGGTTCAGAAGACGACCTCATCCTTTTTAAAAAACCTCTTTGTTTCAGAGAGTTTTTCTCCTAAAACAAAAACTGTGGGTTCCCTTTATACCTTTTTTTAAAAGAAGAGGATGCACCCCCTTAAGATATATATTCTCTTGATTGTTTTTGGGGGGGGACCTCAACAAAATTCTCACTGTTCTTGGGGCTTCATGGGGCGAACTGCAGCTTTGGGACAACCTTTGATTTTGCCGTGAGACCATACGTACCACCCACAAACATCTACAGTCTAGTCCAGATATATATCTTCCCATTGAGACTAATGGGATTGGCCCCACTTATTTTTATGCAACTGGTATAACTGTGACTAATCTGGATCCAAGCTCCAGCATGTTATACTTTCATTCCGCTTTAAATGACTTTAAAGAACGTCGCTTCGTTTGCTTGCAAGAAAGAGTCTATTAAAAACAAACCTACCATGACATTTATGCCTCAACCAAAGGGAGCTGTTGCCACTTAGATAGCCAAATTTAATTTGACAAAGGACACCGCGCTTTTGGTGCTTTTCATATGGCCACTTAGATGCCATAGAATATTCATCCAGGATTACTCCCCATTGCAGCATATTCTTCAGGGTTTCTAGGGTTACCCACGTTTCCAAGGAACAATCAGGACACCGGGCCCTCCAAGGGATGACAAGATACTTAGCCAACTTGACATGGGCAATACATTTTTGGCTCCCATCACGAGCCCAAAATTCCAAGAAATAACATAGTATTGAATGGTTAACTAAAACCAAAGGCATTACACACATATACAACACTCTCTCATTTGAGCTTCTTGGTGATTTTCAACGAAGAGAACTGCAAATTTCCGACCAAATAACACAGAAAAATTTGGACACCTAATGGGTGCGCATGGTTTTATGTGGACTCAAACAGTCTAAAACGTGCCATTTTCCATGCATCACGAAGCATTATGGACTTTGTCGCAAGGCGGGTTGCCATGCTGTCTCAGGTAGGCGCGCATCTTGGGCTGCCCTTAAAAGCAAGGGCAATGAAAAAACAAATCAGTCAGTATATTTGAAAACCATTCCAAACACCCATACAAACAGGGTCCTGTTTTGGTATAATGGTTTGAGTCTTGGACTACAAACTTCTGGTAGACCTGGGTTCGATTCTCTGCCGGCTTGAAACTTTCTGTGTGATCATAGGCAAGTTAACATGTTCCAGCCTAAGAGGAAAGCAACTGGCAACCATCCTTGAACAACTCTTGTAAGAAAATCTCATGACCATAGGGTCGCCATACAGTCAGAGGCCCTTATCAACAGAGGTTTTCGCAGCTCAGATTGGGGCTGACTGCGGGCTCCAACGATGCGAATTTCATGTTTATACCGTGAGTGTTCTATCACACCTGTTTGCCCTTCCGAATCAGTGTGTGTTAGGGAAGGACGAATTAGGGGGATTTAATCAGCTCAAATTACGAGCGGCATGTCTCCTAACAACGCACGCAGTGTATTTGTTGTCCCTATGCGTATACCAGAGGTCATCTAGTCCAACCCCAAAGAAACAGAGACTCCAATGCCACTGAGTTGCCATTAAAATATAAAATTTATTAAATGCCAAACAACAAGGGGATCCACCCACACGCACACACACATTCAATGCTAAAGCAAGGGAGGGGAAGAGTTTGGGGTGGGGTGTCAAAGGAGAACGGATCGAGGGCACATTGAAATATTTTACCATAGGCGTCTTCTCCAAAGCGACGGATGTGAGTGCTGGGGGAGGGTCGAGCCACGGCACGAGGAAACGGGGAAAGCAAGCGGCGACAGCTGTGGCAGGAGCCGAGTCCACGCGGGCAAAAAGCAACTTAGAGGCCCAGGGAGGCACGTGGCATTGGTCCGTAGCTCAAGTGATTTCAGAGGGAACCAAGCCTCGGGGGAAACTCAAGCCTGGAGCCAGCAGTCAGCAAGCAAGGTTTTTGAGGTTTGGAACTTCAGCTAAACAAAGCCCAATGAGGCAGAAATCTATGGTCCTATTTATACGCAAAACGTATCCTCAGGCTATGCTTCCGGTGACCAAGTCTGATTGCTATCTTTTGTCTACGTCTAAAGTTTTAAACAAGAATCCACAAATAGGAGAGGTCCTGACACCTTTCAGGGAAGACCAAATACCTTGAATGGCCAGAAGCCTTTTTGTTAAACGACACATCATTTTGCTCATTAGGATTTGCACAACATATGCAGCTCCGTGGGTGCTGACATGTGGGACCTTGGAGGTTGTGGTGGGTGGGTAGGCTTGCCCATAAACCCGGCTGCCCCCCGTGTATTTCCCGTTTTGGGGGCCCCCGGGCCCCTCTCGGACACGGGTTTGCAGCCCAAAAACCGTGCCCCCCTCGTTGCAGCCAAGTCGCGCGGCCTGCCGGACCTCGCTGCCCTCCTCCTCCGCTCGGGGGCGCAGGGAGGAAGGGAGACAGCGAGCCTGCCTGGGGCGGAGGATGCGCTCCCGTGGCGGGCGCGCCACCTTCCCTCGCCCTCCTCCTCCCCGCCGCCCGCACGCATAGAGGCAAAGGCGGACGAGCAGCGCCACTTGTGCCTCGGGGCGTGCCACACTCCTGCCACCCGCGCGGGGCGCCACCTCTCCCCGCCTCCTCCGCCCCTCTTTCTCTCCTCCCCGCCCCCCCGCAGCATTAGAAGCAAATGCGGACGAGCCCCAGCGCCTCTTGCGCCGGGCGCACGGTGGAGGAGGAGAAGCGGGAGCGGCGGAGGCGGGGGAAGAATGGCGCGGCCTGCGCGGGGAGGCAGGGGAGGGTGGCGCTCCCGGCGCAAGAGGCCTGGCTCCGTACGCTGCCTCTACGCGCGGCCGCGCCACTCACTACCTCCTCCTCGCCCCCTCTTCTCCAGCAAGCGCGCGGATGAGGCGAAGCTGGGAGGAGCTTGGCTCCTGCGCGCAGTCGCGCGCCGACCCTCCTCTCTGCCCTTCGCCCCAGCCTCATGTTGCATGGAGGAAGGGGAGAAGGCGAAGAAGGAGGAGGAGGAGGAGGAAAAGGAGGAGAGGAAGGAGTGAGTGCCAGAGAGGCCTCACAGTGGGCGGTTTTTTGGGGGTGTGTGTGTGTGTGCTTTTAATGCTAAACAAGTATCCCTTACTTTGCACAGTGCTGTGTTTGTGGTGGTGCTGATGATGATGATGATGAATGAGTGGGTCATTTTGAGAGGCATGCATGCACTGTTTCAAAGCCGAGAGATTGTGACTTTCCAAAAGTGACTTTTCTGTGCGTTTTTTGGTTCTGAGAAGGCCAATGTAATTGCTGTGATTTTTTACAAATCATGTTACAGTGACAGAAAAACAAAGTCCCTTGACACACACTTCTGGGAAAAAGTACACTTTGGTGCGAAGCAAGAACAGTGAAAACCAACCTTGGGACATGTCAACATGCATAGCCATGTAAAACCAGCTAAGTGTTAAACCAAGGGGTTTGGTTATGGAATAAGGCCTCTGGTTTGCAAGAGATGGCCAGTTTAAGTTAAAGCCATGTGAAATGCCAAATGTGATGTGTGAAATGTGTTTTGGATGGAGGTTGGGGGTGGTTTTGGCCAGAAAGAAGGGAAGTGACTATTTCTTTGAGCAATGCTGTCTAGAAGAATATGCAAATGTTACCTCCAGTTTGATATGGCAGGCTAAGAAACAGGTGCATTTAGATATTAACATTTTATTTAAAAAAATCAATTTTATTGGGTGTCCTGCCATTGTTATAAAAATGTGTCCTCTATTTGAAAGAATAGTTAATTGTCTTAACATTGGTCCTGGTTTGGAGGTCCTGATGTATGGCAAACCCTAGGGTTGGGCGGTACCCGTGATCAGAAGCAAAGTTGCATTCCACACCGACCAATTCGACGGGAGAGCCTCTGACTGCGAATCTGTGAATGCACTTTTTCTGAATTCATCAAAAATGCGGACCACTTGGATTCACTGTGGAAGCGCCACTGAAAGGAACTCGAATTGTGATAAAACACACACGTGTATAACATGAATTCTTATTGTTGGACCCGCAGTAACCCCAGATCTGAGCTGCAAAAACCTCCATGTTGATAAGGGCCCGAAATGATCTTGAAGACACATCACCAACTATCAAAATGCTAAAAGTTTTGCTAAGTTTTAGGAGTTTAGCCACCATAATCCTCAATCATAGTCAATTGCTTATGTTGGAGAACAAGAGTCTGCAACTAGCACCAATCTCCCAGCAACCGGAACGCAAAAGCAAAAACCAGGTGGCCTTGATTTCATCGGGAGAGTTTGCAGACTGTGTTTCACCATCATCTTCCTGTATTGCCTATTTGCACCATTCCTTTGACTTTCTAAATTCCCTGGAACGCTTTTCTGAAGAAGGGGATTTTAGAATCACTACAGTGGTACCCGGGTCCGCAATTACCTCGTTCCGCGGTTTAAATTTCGTAACCGACATAACTTCGTAAGCGAATTCCCATAGGCGCTAATGGAAAAAAATAGCTCTCTGCTGCCCTCCCGGGGCGGACAAGGATACCTAGCGCTGCTGGTTTTTTTCGTTATACCGAAAGAAACCTTCGTAAGCCGAAGCCCATAACTCCCTCTGGGATTTTTTCGTATCCCGAACCATTCGTAACCGGCGCCTTCGTATCCCGGGGTACCCACGTTACCATGTGTCACAAATACGCCAATAAACTGGCATTCCCTTGGCGTGGGTTCTTAAGAGCTGCTTTCACCTAGTTATTTACGCGCCGGGAGAACCGCGGGGCTCACAAGACAGAGTCAATACTCTCCGGTTGGCCTTCCGTCGCTCCTCCTTCCCCCTGCATTGATGTGCGTCTTTCTTGCCTTTCTAGCGTTAACCCCCCCTATGCGGCCTGCCGTGGGCTTTTGCGGAGGGGAACACCCCACTCCCAGCGTGGCAGCGGCCCTGCACCCGAACTTTCACGGATCCTAACCCTGCCACCTCTTCCTCCAACCTGAAAAACGAAGGGATTGGTGTAAACTAGAGATTCAAATAGAGTGGAACTGTGTCTTCCTGTATACTTCTGAAAATGGAAATATGACTGCACCACGGTTGTTGTCGTCACGTGCCTTCGAGTCATTTCCGACGTACGGAACCAACCCTAGGCTTCATGCTCTTTCTTCAGAATAGGTTTGCCATTGCTTTCCCTGAGGTGAGCGAGGTGTGAATTGCCCAAGGGTCATCCCGTGCGGTTTACACAGCGAGCCGGGATTTGAACCCTGGTCTCTTTAGAGTCGTAGTTCCAATGCTCAAACCACCTCAACATACGGATCCCAGGTAACACAGGCCCAGTACAGATGTCCTTTGGACCAATTTTTAGGGCTCTGTTAGGGCTGGGTTGTCCATACTGTCTAGCCCTACATCAGCTCCCGGGCCATTTGCCATGTCCCCCCCACCCTCATGGGGCATTGTGGAAGATGTTGCGTGGATGTCGAGCCCCCAAACGACACTCGCTGGAAGTGTTCACCATCATGGCATGTGAATGCCATCACGACATCCTTTAAAACGAAGCCGCTTGAGCAGCTCATTTTAGGTAGAGTGCATTGGTGTGAGCCATGTGTGGTGTGGCACCAACGATGGCAAAAACAGGCAGCATGGAGTTGCCCGTCTGTATCCCCCCACAGGTTAGGATCTGCTAAAGCATATGTGTGGCATGCTTCACGTCACCTGTCGCTTTCTGGTGACCCCATGCCTTTCATATGTTTTTTAGCCTCAATACTCAGAGGTAGTTTTGCCAGTTCCTTTCTCTGAAGACCGAGCTCCCAGCAAACTAGCGCATCCATTGGTGGTTCTCCATCCAAGTACTAACCAGGGCTGACTCATGCTTAGCTTCCAAGATTAGACAGGATCTGAGTGCCTATAGGGTGTTTAAAGCACTGTGTGTTAAAGGCATATATTTTAGCATTCCCTGATGCAATGTGGCACATGTCTTGCCTTACTTCTGTTTTTGGTGCGGAAATACAAAAATAGAAACCCTGTTCCCTGTTTTCCGGTGAATAAACAGATCCGCCAAGCATAGCATGAATCTGCCCATCTAAGCACTTTTGGATTCTGCAGTGTTTGCAATTTCTGATGATTTCTTCCAGATTGTACTTCAAAATTGTTTTCCTTGATTAAATTTTTTTTTAAAAACTGGACTGAAACTAGTAGAATGAAATTCAACAGAGCAAGACACAAAATTCTGCAAAAACCAAGAGCCTTAGTGCCTTACACACAAACCGGCATGCAAACGCGAGAGAAGTGTATTTCTATTTTTTCTCTGCACCCCTGAAGCACTTTATTCTTTCCAGTTGTAAAAAGCCTGGGAGCGGGTCATCAAGCGTGTCCTTTTGCCAAATCCAGATTTTTTTCCCAGATTGGCCAAAAGAGCGCTTTTATGACAATTTATGACCCTCTCCCACCCACTTCAACAAGAGTGGCTTCAACATAATGTTGGAGACAGAAAAGTAAAACATGTTCTCTCTGTTGCCTGCGGGTCTGTTTTGTAGTGTGATGTTCCCTGTAGGACAAAGGGTAATACTTGGCTTAGCAACAGTTACATGTAAAAAAAGCATATTGGGATTATCATTGATTCGTAAGGAACATGTTATGCTGCAGCAAAGAAGGCAAATAACATTTATCTTGCATTAATAGAACTGTTAGTTTGTATTAAAAATGGGTAAATATAGTGCCATTATTATCTGCCTCATCTGGAAGTATGCATTCAGTTTGAATGGAGCATCTTATTGTAAGGAAGGATTCTACACAAGTTGGAAAGAGAAGGGCAACAAGGATGAATAAGAGGATGGAGAAACAAATATGATGAGGAAAATTGAAAAGAACTGTGTATGTTCATCCTTTAAAGAGTAAGGCAGAGGTGTGATGTGATGCACTCTTTCAATAATATACGGATTGTGACACTGAATGAGGTTGCAGATTTGTTGTTCTGCTGGCCTACAAGTAGGACCAAGTCTAATGGTTTAGATTATAGGAGGGTTTGATTTTGGACTGAACATTAGAAGGAACATCTTGTACAGTAAGAGGCTGTGTTCAAACAATGGAAATACATTACTTAAAGAGTAGGTAGTTGTCTCTTTTTTGGATGTCTTCAAAGTGAGGCTGTCACAGCTAGCTTGGCTGTTGATGCTCAGTCTAGATTTCCTACAATTGTAGCAAGGGAGCTCAGTTCTGTGATTTCTATGACTTAAAGTTGCTATGATGAAATGTGGGCCTTTTGGATGTTCTGCCGGAGAGGGTTGATTTCGGAGGAACGAAGATTAGGCAAACGAACACCTGTTTGCTAGTGTTGTTTCTTTGTCCTTTTCTATAAAATGTGCATATGTGGAAAATGTGGTACTCTCTAGGCCTTAGTTCATGAAGCAATATAAAAGTGGAAGCTAGGGATGTGGTTGGTTTTTTTTTTTTTTTTTTGGTGTCATTCTGCTCAGTCGCCTGGCCCATGTTCCTGTTTGCAATTGGCATGTGCATGTTGAGGCTCGCTTTTACAAGTTTTCTTGGGTGTCTGGGAAACATGCCTTCTTTGTCTTAGTGGAAGTGGCTATGTTTAGGTTGGAGAAGAGACTGTTAAGGGGTGATATTGGGATTGATAGCCATGTTTAAGTATTTGAAGGGATGTCATATTGAGGATGGGGAGCAAGCTTGTTTTTGTGCTCCAGAGAATAGGAATGGAACAATGTGATGCAAGTCTACAGAAAAGAGATTCCAGGTCAAACATTAGAAGGAATTTTTTTCTTCCTGATCAGTAAGGTTGTTTTCAACAGTGTAACATAATCCTTCCTTGGGTGCAGTGGATAGTTTCCCTTCTTTGGAGGTCTATTAACAGGAGCTGGAGGGCCATCTCTCGGGGATGCTTTGAGTGAGAGTTTCATGCATGGCCGAATGGGGGTTGTTGGAAGATGGTAGGCCTTGTGGTCTCTTCAAATTGGGGCGCGTTATTAAACTATGCGTTCCATACCGGCCTCACCCCTAGCACGTGATGGGGTGCGTTTAAACATGTGCTGGCGCCCTATCCACACGGGGACCGCCATCTTTAGAGCTGGGATGGTTGCATCCGCACGTTGTCGCCCCGGAAATAACCGCTGTAAAATGCGCCCCTTGCGGCTTTGCGGCGCCTTTCCAGGGCCTGAGAAGGAGCGCGATTTCCGCGCTCCTTCTTAGCAGACGTCCAGGGAGCTGGTGTGTTTAAAGGGTTGCAGAGCTTCCCAGATGTGTGCAAGCGGCGGTCTGTAACACGCCTATGATTTATTGAAGCTGGTTACCTTTAGGCTGGAACCTTTGATGGCACTTAGGGCTATTTTTCAGATGGGTATCTTTTAAGTGTTGCTTTCTTCATTCTTGTTTTAATACCACAGAGACTCATAAAAATCATAGAGCTGGGAAGTCCAACCCCCCTGCAAGCAGTTGAAACATATCAAAAAATATCCAGCTTGCCTAAAAAACTCAAAGATAGGAGACTTCACAAAACACGAAAGGAGTTGTGTTCCACTGTTGGACAGCTCTTACTGTCAGGAAGTCCCTCCTAATGTTCAGAAGGAATCTCTTTTCCTGGAGTTGCATCCATTGCTCCGGGTCTAGGTCTTGGAGCAGCAGAAAAAAAAACAAAGCTTGCTCCCTCTCATATGAGACATCCTTCAAGTAATTTAAACAGGGCTATCATATCACCTCTTAACCGTCTCTTGTCAAGGCTAAAAACATCCCCAGCTCCCTGAGTGTGTTTTCTCATATGGATGGTTTAGACCATTGGTTGTTTGGACACGACTTCCATTTGGTGCAAACATCTTTTTAAATTGTGGTGAGAACTGGCACAAGTTATTCAGGTGGGAACCTGGTTTCAGAGAAGAGAATTTTTGGATGCAGAGAGCTGGAGCACCAGAAATAGAATAGTTTACAGAATGAATGAAGAATAGGAATCCATGAAGACAGAGAATATTCAGAATAAATAGATGCACTATTGATGGCTTTAATTGGATCTTCTATACTTCTGTTGAAACACTCATACTTCATACGTGATGCTTTTCTTTCCAAACTATCATGGGGAATTCTTATTTTTTTCTCAGGACATTTCTCCTTTCATGCACTGAATTCTATAACAATATTGTTGGCTTTTTTCAGGTTGCAGAGGGGATGTAGATGTATCCTGGCTGGACCTGCCTATCTTTGCCATGTCCCATGTCCTATTGTCAATAATTAAACCATGACCTCTCCGTTTTCTCACCTCACTCTTATCTCACCAGGGCAATAAGTGTGTGTGTGTGTGTGTGTGTGTGTGTGTTGTGTGTTTGATTAACAGGAAAGAGGGCACCTTTTAAACTCAGACAAGATCAGTGTCAGGCAAAACCTGTTTTAGGTGTGGGGTTTTGTCACTCTACACAAGATTTTATTGGATCTCTCCCTTAAGTTAATATGTACAAAGATTGGAAAGTTGAGGCCATCTCACTGACATCATCATATCATATCATCATCATCATCATAT
This sequence comes from Sceloporus undulatus, assembly GCF_019175285.1. Taxonomy (NCBI): domain Eukaryota; kingdom Metazoa; phylum Chordata; class Lepidosauria; order Squamata; family Phrynosomatidae; genus Sceloporus; species Sceloporus undulatus. Next base: position 12,568,039 of record NC_056532.1, read on the forward strand.
ATGTGGTGTTTTTCGGGCTATATCCATGTTCTAGAAGAAGTTTATTCCTGACAATTTCGCCAAGCATCTATGGCTGGCATTCTTTAGAGAATGCTGGCATGGAGAGTTTTTATATACCCCACTTTCTCTTCATGGCCAGTCATTTCTGTTGTAGATGCAGACACAGATGCTGTGTGAAGAGGCGACATCAGGAATAAACTCTTATTAAAACATGGACACATAGCCAGAAGAAAAAAACACAAAAAACTATGGATGCGGTCCAATGAAAGGGCTTCGACTTCACAATAAATTAATAATAATAATAATTAAATAATATATAATAATAAGAAGAGAGAAGAAGAAGAGAAGGAGAGAGAAGAAAAGAAGAAGAAGTAGTATCTATTGGTATGTGTTTCTGATTAAACAATTATGACTAAGGCTGCCATATCACCAATGGACACTACCTTTCTGCAGCTGGTGGATTGCTGCTTTGCAAGTGTGCTGAGAGGGATTACCAAGATCAGGCTTTTTGTTTTTTGTCTAGAAGAAACATAGCAAAGATTGGAACGATGACTGTAAGAAGTCAAAGAGAGAAAGTGAAGATTCAGCTTTACAGTGAAAATTAAGAAAACAAAAATAATAACAACAGATGATTTATATAACTTTTATAGCAGATGATGGAGACATTGAGATAATTCTCAGATTTTCCATGTCTTGCTACAAAGTATACATCAGAAATGGAGGCCAAGAAAATTCAAAAGAAGGCTAGGACTTGGAAGGGCAGCTATGAATTGAACTAGTCAAGATCCTCAAGTGTAAAGAGTATATTCATTGAATACTAAAGTCAGTGATTTGGCATGGGCATTGTATTTTCCCATTTCTACGGTACGCTGGTGAAAAAGCTGGGACAGTGAAGAAAGTTGGTACGAAGATAATTCATTTGAATGTGGTGGAGGAGAGGGTTTTTTTAACAATTACCCATGGGTGTCTGAAAAGAGAAACATAAATGGGTCAGAGATCAAATAAGCCTAAACTTTCCCTAAAAAAAGCCAAGATGGACTAAGTGATGGACAGTTTCTACTTTTGGACACATCATTATGATTCTATGAGACCACAAGGGCCATCCAGTTCCAACCCCACTTTTGCCATGCAGGGAACTCCCAGTCAACGCATGTCCCCGACAGCTGGCAATCCAGCCTCTTGTTTAAAGACCTCTAAGGAAGGAGGAATCATAAGCACTCTGTGAGGGAATGCAGCCTTACTGTCGAGAAGAAAGTTCCTCCAATGTTGAGCTGTAATCTCTTTTCTGGCTGCTTGCATCCATTGCTCTGGGTCCTAGTCTCTGAAGCAAGGGCAGAAAACAAGCTTCTCCTTTCTCACTATGACATCCTTCAAGTATTTTAAAATGAGGGTATCTATCATATCAGTCTTAACCTTCTCTTCTCCAGGCTAAAGCATTACAGCATCCTTAAAGTCGGATTCTTCTCATAGGACATGGTTTCCAGACCCTTCACCATTTTAGTCGCCTCCTTTGGACATGCTCCAGTTTCTCAAAATCCAGGTTGGGGCCTGACCATAGAGCAGAGAGAGATCAGAATACAGTGGACACTTTGCTATGGCCTTTTTAGCTTGCCGCATCGCACTGTTGATCATGTTCAACTTTTGGGTCTACTTGGACTCTAGGATCCTTTCACATGTAGTTTCATTTCAGCCATGTGGACCCCCCATCCTATTATTGTGCATTTCATTTTCCGCCTAAGTTGCAGTTACCTTACATTTCTCCATGTTGAATTTTCATTTTGTTTGCTTTGGCCCAGGTTTCTAATCTATTCAGGTCATTTTGAATTTTGATCTGTCCTCTGGGGTATTAGGCTATAATGAGAATGACATGATTTACTGGAGAAGACAATGGAGAAGAAATTAAGCTTGGTAAGGTAGAGGTAGAAGAAGGGCAGTAAGAAAATAGGAGAGGACCAATTTACATTGATTATTTTCCATCTAGGAAGCCATGTCCCTGAGCCTTCAGGACCAGAGCAAGCACAGTTGAGGATAGGACGAATGGGGTCTTATTCATAGGATTGCTGTAAGGTGGAAGTTGATTGACAGCAATTAACAATAAAAGGGCTGCATGTAAGAAAGAGCTCTGTTGCCAGTTAGTATGCAATCAATCCACCCAAATTCACAATAACATTAATAGTATGGATTTTGTATTTTCATAGAATTCTATAGAGGTGGAAGAGAAGACAAGGGCCATTCCAGTGCCATCCCTTGCCATTGCAAAGTAAAACACCAATTTTTCAGAAATGGTGTTTAGTGTATTTGTAGAGATTATTCAGGCAGTCTCAAAAGAAGCTTGTGGTTGTTGAAAAGAAAGATTCATTTCATTATTCTCTCCCTCTTTCTCTTTACACACAGGGACGTAGTCAGGATATTTTGAGAATGGGGGGGGTTCCAGATAAGTGCCACATTTTGAAGGTCTGAACAGCCCCCCCCCCCAAGTTTGTTCCTTGGAGTGAAGGGAAGGGGAGGAAAAAAGAGAAAAGAGGGCTTGCTCACTGACATCCTTCTCTCAGGGCTCTGCTGCCCTGGTGCCTTCCCCAAAAACCAAATTGTTCGGGGGAGAAGCTTCTGGATTGAAAGCAGGAGCAGAAAACCAGGGCATGGTCCTTTTGGGGGGGGGGGTTCCGGGGGGGGGGGGTGGCCTATCCTTCTGCTCTCTGGAGGGCAACCTGCATGTTGGAGGGGGGCAGGGAAGGGAGCGGAAGAGAGAGTTACGCCAAATAGAGCGAAAGAGGGAGAGAGAGAGAAACCACAGCACACATAGACTTCAATCTACTTCCTCAGATGCATTTAGATGCAATAATAATACAGTGGTACACTCGGGATACGAATGCGGCGTGCCTTTACGAAATTTCCGGGTGGGTACAAGAAAAAAATCCATTTAATAAAAATACTGTTCCGGGTTACGAAGGTTTTTTTTCGGGTTATTACGAAAAAAATTTTGTGTGCTTTTGGCGCTATTTCACACGAAATCACGTTGCTTTTTCCCCATTAGCGGCCTATGGGTTTTTCGGTTGCGAAAGTATTTCGGGATTACGGAAAAAGCGGCGGCGGAACGGAATTTAATTCTTGTAACCGAGGGTACTCTTGTAATAATAACATGTAGAGAGATCTTGCAGCACCTTTGGGACTCGTGAAAGAAAGAAATTGACGGCATGAGCTTTGAAGGACAGTCTACTCTTTCAGATTGCATTTAGATGCAACAAACAACAACAACATGTAGAGGAGTTTTTGTAGCATCCTTTGACGACTAACTGAAAGAAAACATTGGCAGCATTGTGAAAGTTTTCCTAGATTGTCAAGGTTTCCTAGCATTTTCCTCAGATGCATTTTAGATCCAATAATAATTAATAATATAGATAATATAATAAGTAAGTAAAATAATATAATAAGTAGAGAGATCTTGCAGCACTTTTGAGACTGCACTGAAAGAAAGAAATTTGGAGCATGGATCTTTCCTAGACTTCGTTACTATCCTCAAGTGGCATTTGTGGGCTGTAATGAAAGATCAACCCAGTGGGCTTTGTATGGTTGCCAGTTGGGAATCAAAACCCTGGACTCCAGAGTCATAGTACTCCAGTGATCAAACCACTATTGGAGTAGGAGAATTAAATCGGGCCAGTCTATGGGCATTTGTGGCCATGGGTATTGATTTTGTGTCCTCCATCATCCTCCCCAATTCCAAACATAATAAATAATAATAATAAATAAATAATAATAATAATAATTATTATTATTTTATTATTATTATATTATTTCCCAACATTTATATCTTGCCTTTTCTGTCAAAGTGGGAACCAAGGTGGGCTAACAACACATAGAAAACACATTAAAATCAACAATGTTTGAAAATTGTAAAAAATACATTTAAAAAAAATTAACAAATATAAATATAATAAAATACAAAATATAAAATTCAGAGTGTATCTTAAAATCAGCCAAAACCCATGCATCAGGAGGGGGTTATTGGCTAAGAGAGAGGAGAGAAGGAGGTGAAAGACACTCTGTACATGTCAGGTACCCACTGATTTAAGACTGAGCATTGAAAACGATAATTCTGAGGTTCAGAGGTTGGTGGCCTTCCTTCAACAACAAGAAGGTCCCTTCCGAGAAGAATAAGGAGAGGGGGTGGGGAGTGGGTTTAACTATGGATTAGAGGTCACGTGGTGACCATGGGGAAGGTCAAACTCTCTTCAGCGCAGAGAAACACCATCTGGAAAATTTGCAAGAAAAAACCCATGATAGTGTTTGCTTAGGGTTGCCAATGAGTCAGAACCAACTTGCAAATAGCATCAGCAAAAGAGCTCCAAAGTGCATCCACATGCAGAAATAGTGCAGTTTGAAACACTTTAAACTGACTGTGTCCATTGCTATGGTGATCTGGGATTTGTAGTTTGGGAGCTATTTAGCCAATCTCTGCCAGCCACAAGAATCTGGAAGTGCAAATCCCAGATTCTCGCTCATTTTATTTATTTCTGTGCACCTTTTCCCCCAGAAAAGGACCACAAGGCGAGTTTGGTTTTTTATGGTTGACACCACTTTAACTTCCATTATAGTTCTGTTGCTATGGAATCTTTGGAGATTCTTAGTGGTTTGAGGAGTGTTTAGCATTCTTTGTAGGTGCACAAACAAACTTCAAATCCAGCATTCACAGCATGGAGGCCAAGGGCAGGATAAAAGTGGCATCAAAATGGATTATTTCTTTAGTGCAGATTGTAAAAAAACAGAGTCCTTCTCTCAAGTGTTCACATCAGATAAATTCAGATTGTGATAAACGTATAAGTTGCAGGTGCTCAAAGCAATTCGCGGCGCCACTCTGTTCATGACTCAGGAGACACTCTGTTATTATCTGAGGACACTCAGAGGGGGGCAAAAAAAGGAGTTACTTGAGGATGAGCTTATGAAACAGATATGATGGGTTTAATGGTTGGGACTTCAAGTAGCTTCAATTAATATAACATTTATATATATATATAACACATACCAAACTCCAAATACATCTAGTCCTTAGCCTTTTGGATTAAGGGAGATTCAACCTTGTAGTGATAGTAGATTGTTGTTCTTAGAGTACACTTTTTCTTTTCTTTGATATTTCTTTTAGAGCCTTCATTCTCCCTTCCTTTTTCTTCCGTCTTCCCTTCTTCTTACTTCCTTCTTCTTTTTTTCCTTTCTCTTCCTTCCTTCTTTAGTTCTCCCTACCCTTTTGTTTTTCTTCCTTTTTCTGTGTGTCTTCATTCCCTCTTCTTCTTCTTTCCTCCTCCTCCTCCTCTCTCCCGGACGGAGACTTTTTTGGACAAAAAGCCCAGAGGAGGAGGGAGAAGGGAAAGAGGGGCAAAGAATGTTGCTGGGAGGGAGACCGAGCCCTCTCCCTCCCTCTATCTTCCTCCGACGGAGATGAGGAAGCAGGATGGAAGTGAGCTTGAAACAACAGGCATTGCCGCACCTCAAGGCTCCCTCCCTCTCTCCCTCTCTCTCTGAGCCCCTCTCCCTGAGGACTTTCCACCCCTTTTACCTCTTATCCAAGTCCGTTGTTTTGTATGGAGAGGCTGGGGGGTGGGAGGACGGAGCTTGATAGGGGGTCCTGAGGAGGAGGTGTTGGAAAGCCTGATCTGAAAGAACGAAAGGGAAAGGAATCACAGGGGACTCCCCCTCCTCCCTCCTCTCTCTCTCTCTCTCTCTCTCTCTTTAAAGCCACGGAGCAGGGGAAAAGGGGAACTTTTGTTTTGTCTTTCCTCTGTTCCACTCGCCGTGGTTTTAATGGAGGGGAGGGGGGAAGAAGGAGCTTGATACCCCCAGGGCCTGATAGGGGGGGTTCCGACCCCCCACTCCCCCCCCCTGGCTACGTCCTTGTTACCACACACACACACACACACACACACACAAACACATACATGGGGGTGAACATGTGTGAATAACATATACAGAACTGACAAGCACAGATAATATTTTGATCCATCCCATTGATTCAAGTGCGATGAGTGTTGTAGGTGCTGGAATTAATCTGACTAAAGGTGGAAGTAAGGAGGGGGTAGATGGAGGGGGTGGGAGAGACAACACATTTGTGTTGTCATTCCACCTTGATTGGGGAGGTGACCCTAAATGTCTCAAATGACACAACTCTTTCTTTTTGGAGACTTGGACATCATCGCCATTCCATCCTTCCCTGCCTAGCCACTATGTTCAATAATTCCTTCTCGAAAAACAAATGCAACAAATGCCGCTTTCTTAGTGACAACCCAAAGTTATCAGAATGGACCAGAGTAATAAAGTTCTCTAACTAAAATACAAATCCGGATTCCATAGGATGAAGCAATGTAGTGAAAGGGTGTCAAAACTTGCATAAATTTGCAGCATAGCAGCAACTCAGTCTCCGAACTCTGAAAGGCACCAATAGTTTGACCCTTCAAATTTGTGCAATGACTTCTATATGAAAGAGTTAAAAGTTTAAAGGCCACCATGATCACAGACACACACTGTCTTGATGTGCGCAACTCTCAGTGCAGCCAAAATTGTCCCAATGCCTTGGATGAGAAATGATCTGTGGTGTCTCTCCTCATTCTTTCCCAGAGCTAGAAAGTAAATAATTTCGAAAAGGATTCTTTGGTAACTGATTATTTCGAAGTGAGACTGGATCCGATTCCTTTATTTTGGGAAGTCTTTATATGTCCGGACTAAAAACATGGAGCAGCTTGGACTGGAAACCTGTTATGGATGCCTCACAGACACAGTCACTTTTCATAATTGATGAGAAGGAGTTTGTTTTTAATACATTAGTATATTATTTTCGCATTTTAGCATTTGTAGTGTTGGGTTTTATTCATCCGTTTTTGATTATACATGTTCGATGTTCTCCCTTTTGTTTATTAAGAATAAACATCATCACCACCCACATCATCATCACCATCCATGGAGATCCCAGGTGCCACCGAAGGCACTTTTCATGGCACTCCAGCCTCTGGATCGGTTGCTACTCTTGCAAAAAATTAGCATTGGTTCAGTGGTAGCAAACTCCTTTCTCATTGCTTTCTGCTATGGTAGGGATGATATCCTTTGGAGCCCAGGGCTATGCAGCAAACCTGTCACTATGGATCTTATATGAGTCATGTTCTAGTTCCTCTTTCTTTTATGAGTTGTTCACTTCTTTGAGGTACACACCCCTCCCTGGCTTGAACCTCTAGGTGTGTTTTTTTTAAATGATCCTTCTTATGTGTCTTAATATTAGAGTTGGAAGAGACCCCAAGGGCCATCCAGTCCACCCCATTCTGCCATGCAGGACTCTCAATCAAAGCATCTGCGACAGATGGCCATCCAGTCTCTGTTTAAAGACTTCCAAAGAAGGAGATCTATCACTTTCCCAGAAGTGTGTTCCACTGTCTAACGCCCTTACTGTTGGAAGTTCCTCCTAATGTTGAGGCGGAATCTCTTTTCCTGTAGCTTGCATCCATGCTCCGGGTTTCTAGTCTCTGGGCAGCAGAAAAACATGCTTGCTCCCTCCTTATAGGATAGCATAGCTTACTTGGTGTTGGTATGGATTAGCCAACAGTTCCTTGCCCATCCCCCTTTTTACCATTAAAACCATGACTTAAAGATAACATGTAATTGGTTAACAGAGGGATGGAACTCTGCACTTCGCTCATTCTTGCAAGGAAGATTTAAACCCTAAACTTTTTTGACAGGCAAGGAAACAGTAAGGCCATTTTCAGGGACAAAAGAAGAGGCTTTTCACCTTGCCTCCCCAAACGCGTAGTATAAATGGCTGTTGCCAGAGGTAGCTGCGTGCATCCAGCACTTAACACTGAAAATCAGCTTGGGCTCCAGTGATTTTGAGGGTCACATTTTCACATGGACATTGTCCTTGTTGATCAAATGGGCCACCTGATGTTGGCAATTGGGGGAAAGAGGCCCGAATAGACTTTCTTCCCATCAGGCTTGGTCTTTTTTATCCTTTTAAAAAAATCCTACGCTCTGTGGACTTGAGCAAACACATTTACTGCGGACTTTGCTAGACAACCCTCTGGTTTTATTAATCATTGACTCAGGTGGCCCGTGATCGCAGATGCGGCAAGCTGGCAAAGAATGAAGGAGTTCGTAGCAGGACAAATGCGATGGTTATTTTTAAAGACAAGGTTCTGAGTTGCTGATTCTCTGAAGGCCAACCTGCCTCTATCCATCAGATTTTCCAAACCTCCAAGCTATTCGTGGATCGTAGATATGAAACATAAAATCATAAAGTGGAAGAGTTCACAGGGCCACCCAGTCACCCCATTCTGCCTCGTGGCCATCCGCCTGTTTAAAGGTCTTCAATGGTATAGGGAAGGCTATTAATGGCCACCAAAAGGGGAACAAAAGTTCACTTTTACAAACGTTGCATATGCTATTTTTATAAATATGTACTGTCTTAGAAATTTTACTGCCTGAGTCAAAGGACGAGGTACATGCATTGAAGTGAGCTTGGCTTCACTCAAGTGATTTCAGCAGGCACAAGTCAAGGAATGCAAGCTTGGAGCAGGATGCTCTACAGCTAGGAATTCAGGCTCGGAACTGAATCTACAAGCCCACTGGGGGTTTGGAAGAGGCAGTCCTCAGGCTATTGGCAACTTGGCGAACAAAGCTTGATGACTTTATCTTTGTCTAAGCTGAAACTTACAAATGGATACACAAAGAGAGAGGTTTGGGGGGCACTTTTCAGGAGGGGACAATATCTCGATGGTGAGCCATTAAGTCAATCCTGGCTCTCAAAGAAGGAAGCTACTGCTTTGTTTTTCCGCTTTGGGGCAGCTTGCGGAACTAGTGGCAACTCCCAAAACTACTTGCTTGAAAGGTTGTTAGAATCTACCTTTTTCTGTGACCTAGGCCTAGCAAGGTTGCTGGCTACGTGGTCAGCTCGCTCTTAGGGTAATTGCGGCTAGCGATGGGGTCAGTCAGGGATCATAGTTTAGATCGTGGCACCCAAATTTATAAGACCATTATGATAACAGTTTGCGAATTATGATGTTGATCCTTCAGTCTCAGTATCTGAACATGACAACTCATGCACTCAGGGTGTGCAGTTTGTCACTAATGTAAACCCTGATTGTGGATTTACTTCTGGCGCAGAACAGCGTAGGGTTTACTGTTAAATTTTAAGGTTTAAACATTAAACTTACTTGGGCACTTGAAACCACTAACCCTGTGGCAATCAAAAGTGATATAAACTGGGAATGTTGGTGGGGAAAATAGGAGACAAATTTGCTGAGAAAGCCCTTTCCCTGTGTCAGATGTACATGGACATGCTGGTCAAAGATTTTATTTTTATTGTCAATACCGCACATCCTCAAAGCAGGCAAATCTGCAGGCGAGGATGCATCTCCTAAATTCAGATTTAACAGACAGACAGACACTCTTGTCTTTGTGATGTTTTTATTTTATTTTTATTTCCAACATGTACACGTACCAATGTAAAATACCCCAACCCCCAAAATTACCCAAATCCTATTATAATTCATTTCATTATAATAATATGTGCGTAGAAGTCAGGTAGTACTTAACATTTCCATTAAACTGGACATTAAGACACATGACAGAACATTAAAGTTTGGGGTTTTTTTTGCAACAGGACTTTGTATAATGAAACATTTTGTTTGTCGAAATCCCAGACCCATACTGACCTATATTATTTATATTATTATTTTATTATACTTTATTTATATAGCACTGTAGATTTACACAGCGCTGCGTTATTAGTGATGATGTTGACAACAACAATGATAATAATGAATATAAATGCTTGTTTCACAGTACTTTTACCTTGACTTTGCTGAAGCAACTTTGGTCAGAAGACTGCATCGAACACTATCAATTCACGTTTAGTACTAAGTGTGGAACATTTTTAATGGAACTTTAGGTTTTTATTTTCTTGGCCATGTTCCTAATTGTATTGATTTGAACTACCTGGAAAATGACTATTTTCTAGAACTAGCACTGATAGTTTGCAACTGGGACATAGATCAGCATGGGACTGTAGTACATCACGTTACACAATTTGCAAGAGTTACACATGGAGTACAAGAAAAATTGTCAGTATATCTATCCAGGTGGGGGTAAAGTTTGCCCTACAAATGTTGTTGACTACAGTACACATTTCCAGCAACTGCAGTTGACTGAGCAATCGATAGGTTGCTGGGAGTTGAAATCCAACATATTTGTGTCTGGCTTGGTTTATTGCAGTTCAGCAGGACTCCAGAATTGCTTTGTTTGAAAATTGATTTGATAATGATATGTGTGAAATTGGGAAATGATTTATTAGCATGACACTAATGATTGGTGGTTTGACTGGATGGCCCTTGTGGTCTCTTCAATTCAATTATTCTGTGATTCTATGATTTATTTTGGCAAGATTTCATTAATTAACTTGTGGATCAAGTTGTTAGCGTTGGACTAGATCAGGAGGATTTACAGAATATGGAAGTTGTCACTTAAAGGACCACATTTTGCTGTAGAAGGTCCTTTAAGAGCCCCTTTGTTCACATCAACTTTGCCTTCTCACCTGGATTTCCCCACATTGATTTTTTGTATGTATTCGCCTTTGTGAGTCAATTGGTGGTGTAGTGGTTTGAGCATTTGGACTATAACACAGGAGACCCGGGTTCAAATTCCCGCTCAGCCATGAAAAACTATTGGGTGACTTTGGCAAGTCGCCCCTTCAGCCTCAGAAAACTCTGAAATAGGTTCACCTTAGTATCACAAATGACGTGATGACATCAACAAAGCAGCATATGTGTTTCAGGTTACCTGTGTTACTTATGGCAACCCCACGAATTTCATAGGATTTTTCTTGGGGAAGAAATACTTAGAAGTGTTTTGCCAGTTCCTGTCTCTAAATATCATCTACATCTTGGATCGAAAGCATTCATGGCCGGCATCCATAGTTTTTTGTGGGTGGTTTTTTGGGCAAAGTGGCCATGTTCAGAGAGCATCTTCAGAGAATGCTGTGCATGGATGTTAATGTACCCCACTCTCTTCTATGCCACATTTCTTGAGTGCCAGCCACAGAGTGGCAAACTTCAGGGAAACTCTTCTAGAACATGGCCCATTGCTGAAAAACCCACAAAAAACTTATCTACCTCACTTGGCAGTTTCTCATCCAGTACTAGCCGGGGCTGACCCTGTTTGACTTCCAGAGTGAGATACAATCTGGTGCCTTTGGGATTTCCAGTAATAGGTTATTACCGGTGAATGGTGGCAGTCAACATACTGAGGATCTTCGGGTTGAGGAAGGCTGTCCTGAAGTGTGGGATCTCCTTATCTTACAATGGCTCTTAGTTCTGTTTTTATCCATATTATCTCTCTTTCTTCCTTCCTCTTCAGCACACACATTTCACTCACTCTTCAAATGCCTTAGAATCTGAATCGTAGAAAATAGAGTTGATGAGACCGCAAGGACCATCCAGTTCCAACCCATTCTGCCATGCAGGAACTCATGTTGCCTTAATCAGAGTTATCATTTCAGTTAGAGGTTCACTCTTTCCTCTCAAGTAAAGCCACAAATGGATAGCCACAGGACCAGCGTAGTGATTTAAGAGTGAAAATTCTTTGATCTTGGTGTGCATCTACACTGTAGAATAATACGTTTAACACAGTGATGGTGAACTTTTAGAGGCCGAGTGCCCAAACTGCAACCCAAACCTTATTTAGTGCAAAGTGCCATTGGTCCTTGGCTTTCTAGTAACAAACTCTGGGCAAACTCTGTGCTGGGGCGACGGCACATGTGCCCACAGAGAGGGTCTGAGTGCCACCTCTAGCACGCGTGCCTAGGTTTGCCATCACTGGTTTTAAAACCACTTTAACTGCCATGGCTCCAGCTACAGAACTGGGATTGTATTTAGTAGACTTACTGGGATTAGTTGAGTCCCCAGCATGCCTTTGTAAAAGTGCAAATTCCAGGCTTCCATAGCATGGAGCTACACGCACTTAAAGTGGTGCCAAACTGCATTGTTTTGACAGTGTGATGCACTACTGCTGGTGTCTCTGAGCTATTGCAAAACATTTTTTTTGCACAAACCGATCACTGCCTCTTTTCTGCCTCCTCCTTTCCATCAAGAAAGGCAACTGCAAAGATCAGAGCATGTGTGTTTGGATGCGGAGCCAGGGATCCAATCTGGTTTGTAGCACTGCATTTTGAATTCATGAAGGATCTAAATAGCCCGTTCTTCCCTGGATTCCATCTTTTTAACTGTATAATCAGAGGTCGGCAACCTCCGGCCCGTGGGCCGATGCGGCCCATGGGGGCGTTGGAGCGGCCCCTGGCTGCGTGCTGCCGCACCAGCGGCGGTCGCGGCTTTTTGCCGCTCTCTGGACGCCGCCATTTTTTCATCCAAAATGGGAAAGTCTCACGGCGACCTTCTCGAGGTCCGGAGACTTCGCCGCCATTTTGGGCAAAAAATGGCGGCGTCAGAGGCGAAGTCTCGCGTGACCACCGAAAAGGTTCGCGCGAGACTTTGGCTCGCAGGGGGCCGCTGCAGCCGCTGGAGCCCTCGAATAGGGCTCCGACGGCCGCAGCGGGCCTCTGGGAGGCCCGGTTGCCGTTGCTGGCGGCGGCAGACGGGCTGCCAAACCAAGGAGCCCGCTGCAGTGAGGTTCCTTGGCCCTGGCGGCTCTCTCCCCGGCGGGAGGGTGCCAGAGCCAGGACCTCGGCTGCCGCGAGGTCTCCTTGGCCCTGGCCGGTCTCTTCAGGCAGGGAAGAAGGGGGGAGGAGGAGGAAGAGGAGGGAGGAAGAGGGGAGGAGGAGAAGGAAGGAAGAAGAAGGAGAAGGAAAGAAGGAGGAGGAAGAGGAGGAGGGAGGGAGGAAGAGAAGCAGGAGGAAGAAGGGAGGAGAGGAAGAGAAGGAGAAGAGAAGGAGGAAGAAAGGGAGGGAGGAGGAGGAGGAGTGCATTTCTGTGTATTTTCAGGCATTTATGCTAAAAGGTCTGCTGTAACAATGATAGTGTGGGTGGTGGTCGTGGTGATGATGATGAGTGAGCTTGAGAGCCATGCAAACTACTGTTTCTTGAAGCTGAGAAAGTGTCACCTTCCAAAGTGTGTTTTGTGTCTGCTTTAATGCTAACAAGTCTCCTGGCTTTGACAATGATAGTGTGGGTGGTGATGATGATGAGTGAGTTGAGAGGCAGGCAACTATTGTTTGAAGCCGAGGAGAGTGTCACCTTCCAAAATGTGAAATGCACAACTGTGCTGTTGTGTGTTTTTTGGAATGCATTTTGGGGGTGTTTGTCCAGAAAGGGACTGAGGAGGAGAGGGCAGGCACATGCTCCTCCTCCTTGCAGGGCTTTGGTGGAGGCTCTGCCCCTGGAGGTGGCTCCGCCCCTGGAGGTGGAAGCTTGCCCCCAGCATGCAGCCCCACCCCCGGAGGGTGGAAGCTCCACCTCAGCTTCGGCCCCCGACTTGTCTGAGGGACGCAACCCGGCCCCCGGCTCCAAAAGGTTTGCCTACCCCTGTAACTGGAAGGGTGTTTGGTAAGAGAGGGTGAAATCAGGTGGAAAAAAGGGAAAGGGGCAATACTAGGAGGAAAGATAGTTAGCAATGGGATTGTGGAAAACATTTGACTCAATGATCCAGAGTCTAGCAGTGTGTTACTACTGTAATACACTAAAGAATTGCCATGGTTTCATTTTGGTGCACCCCGTATTGGCCTGTTACAGACAGGCCCAAAAAAAGCTGCTTCGAGTCACTTGGGGTTATGGTTTCATTATGCATGCATCCTAAGGCCAAAAGCCGCACCAAAGCCATCGGCCAGTTCTAAGGACTGGAGTGCAGCTTTGGTGCAGCTTTTGGACTCTTAGGACGCATGCATCATTGAAATACCATATCTCCAAGTGACTCGAAGCAGCTTATTTTTGGCCTGTCTGTAATAACAGGCCTCTTTATATTTTATTATACAATAATGTGCATTATAATATCTTCAGAATATAATCAGTAGAGGAAGTGAAGTTACTTAGTAAAGTTACAGGGCACTCTCACCTTTGAATAATCTCCTTTCTTTCTTATGTCTCATATAGGCGCAAAGGTTCTTAGTCTTTTGCTAAGCGAACACATCACTCCTCCCTAATGTTTCATTTCAAGATTGCTCTTTAATTCTTTTAAAATTCTTTTCCCAAAATTAGCTGCCCTTTTGTTCCAAAAGCCAAATTTGGTTTTAAAGTTCCAACTGCATTTATCAGACCACAAGGCATCAAAAGAGTCCATAAACAACCTTTCAAAATGTGCTTGTGTGAAATGGGATTCTCTTGGCCATTTTGGTCTGGATTCTGGAAGCCTCTCTCTTACTCTTCCCTGTTTCTCCTCAAAAAATTCACAGTCTGTTGTTAGTTCCCTAATAATTTCCTCCATTTCCAATATTAGTCTGATCTCTGTATCCACAGATGCTTCATCCAGAGATTCATAGGCCTGTTACGCAGCCAAAATAAAGCTGCTTGAGTCACTGTGGAGGTACGGTGTTTCATGATGCATGGTCCTAGAGTCCAGAATCGCAGCAAAGCCATGCTCCAGCCCTAAGGAATGGAGTGTGGCTTTGGTGTGGCTTCTGGACTCTTAGGTGCATGCATCATTGAAACACCATCCTCCACTGTGACTCGAGCAGCTTATTTTGGCTGTCTGTAACGGCATGGAATCATAGAACTAGAAGGGACTACAAGTAGGGTTGCATTTCACAGCACTGGCAGGACTTTCCCACCTTCTGGGGGGCGTGCACAGTCCCACCCCGCCCTTCTCCCATTCCCAGGGGCTGCCCAATTCAGTGCTACCAGTCTGTGCCTCCCTTTTTACAGTGCTGGCCCAGGGAGTGCAGCAGCGCAGGGACTGAGCTAGCAGGGGGCGGGGTCTGCTGTCTGCCTGCCTCTATTGGCCAGCCCTCTCAAGGAGCCAGCCTCTGCTTCCTAATTTGGCATGCTCCAACTTCCAAGTGGAGAGGGCTTTGCCGGCAAGCTGCTTTTTGTTTCTTTCGTCCCCTCTTTCCCCTCCTCCTCTTCTTCTTGTTATTCCGTTTTTCTTCTCTCTCTTCCTTTTCTTCCACTCTTCCTCCCACCTTTTCTCCTTTCTTCCTCCTCCTCCTCCTCCTCCTCTCCTCTCTTTTTTCTGTTTTTCCTATCCTCTTTCTTTCCTATTTTCTTTCTCCTCCCCCTTTTTTCTCTGCCTCCCCCTTCTCCTCTGCTGTGTGTTGTGTATTGTTTGCTGTGTGCCCAACTCGTTTGACGTATGGCAACCCTGCCTATCGCCCCATTTATCCCCCCCCCTCTCTAAGCCCCTCTCCTTTCTTCTCAGGGGTCCAGGGCTTCTCAAGGCTTTGCCGCCCATTAGAAAAGAAAAATCTTTGCAAGGGATTGACCCATAAATCCCCTAAGTTGAGACATACCTGGGAAAAAGAGGGGTGAGGGTTTTTTGGGGGGGTTGGAGGGGGGCAAGGAGAAGGAGGAAGGGGGGTGCTAAGAAGGCTTGGAAGTGGAAAGTGTTTGCAGTGGCACAGGGACTGCCTGTGATCTTGCAAATGCGGTGCCTGCTTGGGAGGGGCAATGTAGTTGTAGAATTGGGCGGGGGGGGGGTGTTTGGCCAGAAGAGAAGTAATTGCTCCATCTGTCTAGGAATAATGCCAAAATGTCCTCCATTTTGAGCATGCGTAAGAAACATGCATTTATATTAACATTTAAACAAAATCACTTTTATGTGTCCTCCATTTTTAAAAATGTGTCCTCCATTTGAAAATGTTGTCCTACATTTGTCCTGGTTTGGAGGTCCTGATGTATGGCAACCCTAACCACAAGGCCCATCCAATCCAAGCCTCTGCCTTGCAAGATTCCACCAGCCACAGCTTGAAATATATATATTTAAAATATATAAATAACCAAACCTTGATTTTGCCATTTTTATATAAGGGATACTTTTTTATTTTGCCATTAATGGGACTTGAGCATCCCTGGATTTCGGTATCTACAGAAGTATACCAAATACAGGGCCCACTGTATTTCTTCTTCTGAGACAGCAAGCCTTCCTGTTTTATTGAAAATGACAATTATAACAAATTATAACAACACAGTTCAGTTAAGTGTGTGTGTGTGTGTGTGTGTGTGTGTGTGATTAACACCAATAATAATTGGGGAATGTAGAAAGTTAGGTGAAATCACTAGAAAAAATAGTGAATTAATAAGTTTATGAATAAGTTGTTTCCAAGTTCTGGTCCCCAGGTTCTCCAAGTGCTGTGCAGACATGGCAAAAATCACAATCTGGGATGTCTGCATGCAAAGCACATGCTCTGTCACTAAATTATGACCCAAGGGATGTCATATTGAGGATACAACAAGCTTCTTTTCTGCTGTTCCAGAGAATAGGACATGGAACAATGGATTCAAGCTACAGGAAGAGATTTAACCTAAACCTTAGGAAGAATCTCCTGACAGTAAGAGCAGTTCGATAGTGGAAAACCCTTGGAGAGTGATAGAGTCTCCTCCCTTGGAGGTCTTTAAGCAGAAGCTGGATGTCTATCTGTCGGGGATGCTTTGATTGAGAGTTCCTGCATGGCAGAATGGGGGTGGACTGGATGGCCCTTGGGGTCTCTTCCAACCCTATGATTCCATAATCCCATTTGTTACATATAGGATTGTGACCAATATCTGGCTATTTCATTTTTCCAGGCAAAAAGGGAGGGTAAACCTTCCAAGGAGGAAGAAATATTTCTTAAGAGCCCAATCATCACATTGAAAACTTATTGGACAGTATTTGCATTCTTTCTTCTTTAGTTTTATGTTACTTCTGTGACTTCTTTTTTAAAAGACGCTCCTATTTTCTTCCTATAGTTATTTTCATTTACTATCCATTTTCTTTACTGTTGTAACCTGCCCTGATTCTTGATGAATGGGTGGGCTATAAATAAATCTTTATTATTATTATTATTATTATTATTATTATTCCTGGGAATAATTACATGGATGATCTCCAGCAATGACATCACAACATTGTGCAGTACAGTAGATTATTCACATAATGATTTCACAAAGCCAACTGAGAGTCAGGGAAATGTTTACCAAAAGACTTTCACTTGATTCTAGAATAATGTCCAAGGAGTGCAAACAGTGCTTACTTTTCACAGTGTGTGTGTGTGTGTGTGTGTGTAGCAAGAAGTTTCCTCCTTTCAATTCAACCATTGCTGTATCTGATCCTTGACAATCCAGGATATTTTCATCCCGCTTCCAGCTTGCACAGAGGATCACAGTTCCATGCCATACACAACCAAACAGTTGCAAATCAAGCTCCTTTCATTTTAATACTCTTAAAATGTTTCTAATCCCAAAGAGCAATCAGTAAATGACATCCAGCGAGGAGCGAGGAAACAACGTGTGTTTTGCAAAAGCATCCAGTACAGATGCAGCGGCTACACACCGACAGTTGCTGTGCGGAGAACAATCTGCCAAATAGCTCATTTCCCTTGATAACAGAGCAAAGGAAACACCGAATACAGAAGAATGCTTACAAATAACAATCACGGATGATCGATTCATCATACCCACCTTATGGGAAGCTTTGGTTTCCCCCCAGCATGTCAAACAACTGAAGCTTCTACCTGCTTCCAGTGTTTATCTATTAAATGTGCCCATGAATCTTCCATCAAGCAGTTTGAGAGCAAGCGACAACCAGGTTTGGTGGCAATGAAAGGATGCCAGGTCCCAAGCAGTCCTGTCATTTCAGCTTGGGAATATTGATCCAGGAGAACGCATGGCCGACTTTTGATGAGAAGTCTCAATCCTTTTCACTTCTGATGAAACATATTTTCTAAAGCAACACCACCTAAAGACACATCAGCATGCTTTCAAGACGACCCTTCCGCTCCTGTTCTTCTTTTGCAGCGAGGAAAAAAGGTTGACAGCTGTGCAGCACAGGCGTGACAGATTGGCAAAAGCCAGGGACCACATGTGCAAATGGCTGGCGAACCCGAAAGCAACTTCATTGACTCTGGAATGCCACCCTTTCTCGTTGACAGTTTAGCAAACCCCAGAGAGAACATGGCTTAGAGTAGGTGCTGGCCAAGGAAAAGGGCAGGCAAGCTCCAGGTGACTTGAAGGTCGTGGAAGTGGGAACAGTCACCTGTTCAGGCTTACCTATCAGATTGGCCTAACCAGGCAGAAAAGAAAGGGAGAGCGAAAAAGAGGGAGGGAAGGAGGGAGGGAGTGGAATAATGAGCATATGTGCCTAAGGCAGGCAAGGGAGGAGGTCTGTACTTTTGCAAAAGCAGGTCTCTTGCCAAGGGCTGGTGATTTTGGCAGCCCCAGTTTGTCGAAGTGTCACCTGAGCGATGTCACAACCTCCTCCCGGTAGGATGCATTCCAAACGCGCAGGAATCCGAGCCGCTGTTGTGCTTATAGGTTTGTTACACAAGTCCCGAAAGCAAAATAAAGAGAAAAGGTAATGCACATGCTTTACTATCTCATTCCTCTCTCTTTCTCTGTTGTGCTTTGACTCTGTCTCTTTCAGGGAAGGGGTGGCAAGGTGGTGGTCGTGGTGAGGATGGCACAGCAGTTTGGAATTGCTGCTGCAGTTTGGAAACGCAGAGGGCGGAGAAGCCAATATATATAGCCATCAGTGTAATGTGTCCATCTGCTTAGGGCAGTTGGGGTTTTGGATGTGGTACTATCAGAATGGCTACTCCAGTCCAGCCAGGTGCATTAGACTTGGCTGTGAAACCAAAAAGTAATCGAGGACTGCAAAAATACTCGAGCCAGGTGTATTCTTCTCCACCAGTAAGAATTGGATGCTGTATCCGTGTAACTTGGCACCAAGTTGTGCCAACCTCTTTAGATGTAGAAAAGCAACATATCCTGACAGTAAGTGCTTTTCAACAGTGGAACACACTCCTTCCTCGGAGTGTAGTGGAGTCCCCTTCCTTGGAGGTCTTTAAGCAGAGGCTGGATGGCCATCTGTCAGATATGCTTTGAGTGAGAGTTCCTGCATGGCAGAATGGGGTTGGACTTGATGGCCCTTGGGGTCTATTCCAACTCTGTTATTCTAGGATTCTATGATTCTACTTTCTCTCCTTACCTGCAGACCTTAAAAACACCTATTTCTTATACAGATAGCTCTGATGTTGGTTTGTAAGAAGCGTCCCTTTTCCTGGGGGTGGGAGGAGCTGTTGTGATTTTGTAACTTTTGTTCGCGAAACGACGGACAGCGCTTTCTGTACAGAAGCCAAGGGAACAGTCTGTTGGCACTGTGTTGTGTTCTCCTCTTAGAGATCAGTGACGATGGCAGATGTAGCAATTGCTTTTCCATCCCCCTTCGCATGGTGACAGATGCTTTTGTTTGTTTCACAGCATTGAACTTGATCTGAAGCACTTTTAATTTTTCAGCAATGCTGATTTTTATTTTTAAAAAACCCTACAATCTATATAGTAGAGAAATCTCTATTATTGTGGGAGGAAGGGAGACAGAGAAATATGGTTGTCATTAATATTAGCATTAGCATTGATTTTTGATGATGATGATGATGTTGATGATCATGACTGATGAGTTTGTTGTCTGTTTCTAATTGGAGAAAGGAGGAAGACAGAACTGAAAGTACATTGCAAAGTACATTAAATTAGTTACTTTAAATTGATTCCAAACAACACAAGCAAGCAGCTGAGTTGGAAGCAGAGTGTTTCACTTTAACAAGGGAAAATCCCTGGGCTAGAAAGTGGGGCCAGAACGCATTCATGTGAATTCGCTAGTTCAACGAATTTATGTGAATTCGAATTGCGTTCAAACTGACTTCCCATTGCCCGAAAATAGCTTTCCATTGCCTAAAATTGTTGTGATCACCTCTCACGCAATAACGTGAAACCCCATGATTGCGTCCGGACTGACTTCCCATTGTCTGTGTAGCACCAACTATGTCCATGACAGTTTGCAAAGTGTGTGTGTGTGTGTGTGTGTGTGTACCTTAAAGTCACTTCTTTCACTTCTTGGTTTAGGATAGTATGACACTTTGCAGGAGGACAAACCTGTATCCCAAGTAACTTACAATCAAATGCAAGAGGATGGCATAGTGGTTTAACCAGGATTCAAAT
This sequence comes from Sceloporus undulatus, assembly GCF_019175285.1. Lineage (NCBI taxonomy): Eukaryota > Metazoa > Chordata > Lepidosauria > Squamata > Phrynosomatidae > Sceloporus > Sceloporus undulatus. The sequence continues at coordinate 12,588,138 of NC_056532.1, forward strand.
TCCAGCTTGCAAACTCACTGGGGGTGACTTTGTGCAAGGCTCACTCTCTCAGCCTCAGAGGAAGAGAAAGGCAAAGAAGCACCATGATAGTTTCACCTTAGGGTTGCCATAAGTCAGAAACAATTTGAAGGCACACAACAGCAACAACAAAGGAGGGTTGACAGGGAAGGGGAATATGCAAGCTTTAGATGTTGTTGGACTGCAACTCTCATCAGCCCCAGCCAGCAAGGCTAAGAGTGAAGGATAAATGTAATTTAGAAGCATCAGAGGGAGGAATGTTAGGGTCTCCATCTTTAGAAGAATAAGCATTTGAATGAATTTATTATGGCAGACAACCAGCATAAAATAATAAAACGTTTAGAAAAAATTCCTTACGTCCAGTTATAAACATTTATATTCCAGCATATCATATAAATGCATTAGTACATACAAATGTTAAGGATAAAACTTTGAACCATGTTTCTGGAAGGATTTAGGAATACAAAAATAATTGATTATCTACTATCAAAATAACTGCGAGGAGATTATAAGCATTCATATTTTGGATCTACTTTCTCGGATTTTAATTAATTGTTTGACCTGGGAAAGGCAGAGGTGAAAGGGACGGGAAATGGAGATGAAAAGGGGGAAAGAATAAGCATTTCTTTCCATTCCCTTGTAAGCTGACTTGTTTAAAGTGAGAGATGAACATTAGGACGCTGTGCCAAAAGATTTAAGGGCAAAAAAGCAGGTGTCAGTATTGTCTCAGCATGATGTCTTGTCAAAGCAAATACATTTTGTCAAACCACTCTCTGCCCCCATGTGGGCTGGCACATGTACAGTCCAATTCACTGTGTGTCTGCTTAGGGGTAAATGCCATTGAGATGAGTGGGGTTCATCCCTTCATACGCAGATGGAGAACCGATGGTTCTACCGATTTTCCTAAATGAAAACTCCCCATCAACCCCACACTTTGGCCAGGCTGGTTAAGGCTGATGGGATTTGAGGCACACCACCATGTGGATGAGCACAGGTGCCCTACTTCTTGGACATAGGACTGCAGCCACATTGCCATAATTCGGTTTCGTCTGATGGGGCCAGAGATTCTATGCTTTCTTGTGCCACAGAAATGGGCTTAAAGTGACCCTTTCCATATTTAGGCCAGGCATAGACTTCCCAAAAAGGGAGGCCTGCCGGTGCCTTTTCTTCCCCCACAGGGAAGCTGCAGCTGCCAAACCACTCAGCTTCCATGTGGAGAAAAAAGAACCCGCAAAAAGTGGGTCCTTTTTGTGCCGCACCAGTTATGCCTGAGTGTGCCAATGGCACACTCTAGATGTAACTGGCGCGGCACGATGTGTGGATGCTATGCATCTGTCACATCACAATGGCGGCACCCATATACATGGGGTGCCGCCATTGTTACGGCGCCGCACCATACTAGAGTTAGGGACCGTGCAGTTGCCGCATGGTCTCTTAACCCTAGTATGCTGCCAGCACAGCGCATTTGGCCCATCTGGACCGGGCCATACTAAAAAAATGAAGCCATTTTCATCTCAACAGGAGAAAACAAGCATCTGTCAGATATGGTTTGATGGAGAGTTCCTGCATGGCAGGGGGTTGGACTAGATGGTCCTTGGGGTCTCTTCCAACTCTATTATTCTATGATTGTATTAATTCTGCACAGGATAAACCATGTGGTGCCATGCCAGGTTTTGTTGGTTTTCACCACAGCAGAATCACTTGGAGCCGGTCCAAAGGAGGCAATGCTCATTTGGCTCGATTAGTTTGGCGCATGTTATTCTTCCTTCTCCCTTCTTCCTCTAAGAAGTTAAAGGGATCAATTTAGGAGGCAAAAATAACTGCTCAAGACTTGGGCCTTAATCCTATTAGACAATTTGCAATTGGTTAACAAATGCCACTCTTTGCTTTCTGTGAAAGTGGGTATGTTAGGAAGAAGCTGGAGAGATACGACATGGTTTCTTGCTTCCCAAGAGACTCAAGTTCAAACTTCATTTAGCCATGAAAGTTTACAGGTCAGCTTGGTCTCCTCATTCTGATTCAATGCAGCTTATATGATACTTTTTGGTTTCAAAAGATTGCATACAGATGTCTGTGCCATTATGGTTTGTCTGGTGACTCTATCACTGCAATATGGAATTTGCAATATAATTCATAGGACAGTTGTGAAGACTGGCAGTGGTTTTGTGTCCAGTGACCATGGAGGGTATACAAGTGAAATAAATACTTCCCTGCAAACAAACATTTCAGTGGCTGCCTAGTGATAGGTTATGAGAGCAATGTGGATTTGAACGTTGGTCTCCAGCTCTGGAGACCAGGGTTCGAATCCCCACTCAACCATGGAAACCCATTGGGTGACCTTGGGCAAGCCACACTCTCTCAGCCTCAGACGAAGGCAAAAGCAAACCCTCTCTGAACAACTCTTGCCAAGAAAACCTCATGATAGGGTTGCCTTAGGGTCGCCCATAAGGTGGAAATGACTTGAATGTATGCAACAAATGTCAAAGTCTTTGTCAAGAGAGGATACTGGAACCATAATTGTTTTTTCCACAATGAAAATTGTGAAAATAGGTAAATCCCTGGTGGAGTTCAGTTTTCCATAAAATAAATGGCACATGCTTAGGAATTCCTTGAGGCTTCCTCTAAAAAATACAGTAGATGACATGTGCTCAGCATCTGGTAGCCACCAACTATTGTGTGCCATCAATCTCTATCTGTCTGTCTATCTATCTATCTATCTATCTATCTATCTTGGAAGCATTTTCTAATGGTCAGCACACAGCTGTCAACCAAACAAAAGCTCACAGAAATAAGGGTTGTGGTGTATGTGTATCTTTAATTCAAAAACAGATGGGAAAGTATAATTGTTCCAAAGAACTGACATAGCTGGCCATGGGCTTTGCTGGATAGACTGAGGGTAGGGCTCTACTAGTTCTGTTTTGTAAAAACAGAAAAGGAGGAATGAATTGCTCAGGATATGGCTAGAGACCCCTTTCAGCTCAGTTCTGTCCTGCGATGGCCTCCTGCTGTTTGACTTCCCTGACTGTTGATTGTTCATCTGTCTCTTTCTTGAGCTTCCAGTCATGCTGTGACTTTGGAGTGACTTCATTTCCAGGATTGTTGTGGCCTGGTAGATGGCTTTACTGCTCATGACTTCATGGTTGAGGTGACATTTTTAGGGTCCCCTTCTAGTTGTGTATGAAAGTGGCATGAGTGTCTCTTATCCTGCCATATCTCCCACACTTTCCTTTCTTCATGGTGTTAGTGGTACCCATATCAGTAGGAGGATCAATTGACTCTTGGGTCCTGTCTGCATGGACCCAAATGTCCAATTCTCCCCTGTTCTGGCATTATTCTGTCTGGACAATGTGCATGCCAACCTCTAGTTCTGGTGCAAGCATTCTGGACAATGTCTGGCAAATTCTGCACCAGAACCAGGGGTGCCATTGTCATCGTGTGCCTTCAGGTTGTTTCTGACTTATGAAGACCCCAAGGTGACCCTATCACAGGATTTCCTTGGCAAGTTTCTTCAGAGGGGGTTTGCCATTGCCACCCTCTGAGGCTGAGAGAGTGTGACTTGCCCATAGTCACCCAGTGGGTTTCCATGGCTGAGCCAGGATTCAAACCCTGGTCTCCCAGTGTCCTAGTCCAATGTTTAAACCATTACACCATACTGGGCCTCAGAAGTATAATACCGTTAAAATGGTTTTAAAAACATCCCTGATACTCTGGTTCTTCCAGGAAGATCTGGAGCCCACCGTTCCTGTGCCATGGTGGCTGACTTCAGAGGTATCCCACCAAGCCAAGCAGAGGCTGGATGGCCATCTGTCAGGTATGCTTTGATTGAGAGTTCCTTGCATGGCAGGGGGTTGGACTGGATGGCCCTTTGGGTCTCTTCCAATTCTATGTCCTAAGCCACCCAGTATGTCCACCATCATTGCAGGTCATTCATTCTGACTTCAGAATCGAGCAATTGGTGGTAGTGGCCAATGTACTGCAATGCAAGAACAGAAGGCCAGTGATGGAGGCATGCAGACAGGCCCTGGGATATAGTCCAATCTCTAAAGGAACTATCCAAGGTTCTGAACCCAATCCTCCAAACAGGCTGAACACCTTGGAGACTTCCCTTAAAGTTTAGAATCAAATGCTGAGTGGATTCACCACCCATTGACATAGCAGCTAGTGATTGTCAGCAACTCTAGTGTTTGTCAGAGCTTTGAAAGTAATGGGCTACAAGTAATGCAACTTTTTGTAATGGGCTACTTTTTTTCATACCCAGAACACAAGGAACTTGCATTTCAAAAGTAACCCACTGTTCTTGGGAAGCATACTGCCTCTGCTCCTATAGATAACCTGCCCATTTCCCTTTTAAAACCATCTAAGCTTGGTTTCCCTTTTAAAACCATCTAAGACCAGGGGCTGCATGTGCCCCTCTGACCATTTTGGTGCCATGCAATACCGCACTCCTTTTGCGCTTTCTTTCCCCTTTGGACCACTTTTCCCTCCTAGTTTGCAGGGTTCTCTACTGCCCTTGCACTGTATTGTACCATAGCGAGTAAATTAGGATGGCACTGCATCAGACTCAGAAACTTTTGTAACAGCCATCCATTTCTGGAGTGTCCAGATCGAGGGAAATATCACATCACTCTATTTTCTTATAGTCAGAACTCACCTCTTCTGCAATTCTGTATCCAGTGCTATAGTTCCAGAAGCATATTGACAAACTGGAACATATCCAAAGGAAGCTAGCCAAGTTGGCCAAAGGTCTGGAAACTCAGCTCTATGAGGAATGGCTCAGAAAGCTGGATATGTTTGGAGAAGAGGAGATGATAGCCATATTTAAATACCCCCAGGGATGTCATCTGTCGGGGATGCTTTGATTGAGAGTTCCTGCATGGCAGGGGTTTGGACTGGATGGCCCTTGGGGTCTCTTCCAACTCTATGAACTCTAGAAGAAGAGAGAAACTTTTCTGCTGCTCTGTGGACAAGAACACAAAATAATAGATTCAAATTACAAGAAAAGAGACTCCACGAGAACATCAGGAAGGATTTCTTGATTGTTCGAACTCTGACAACAGAATAGATTTCCTCAGTGGGCACTTTTTTGGAGGTTTTTAAGAAGAGGTTGGATGGTTGGCTTGGGAGTGTGTTTAGTTGTGTGTTCCTACATGGTGTGTGTGTGTGTGTGTGTGTGTGTGTGTGTAAGGTTGGACTAGTTGGCCATCGTGGTCCCTCCCAACTGTATGGCTCTATGGTTTCTGGCCACAGTGGCGGTGTTGTCCCAAGTAGGTTGGGTTGAAGGGTCCAACACTCTCATCTCACAAAAGAAGGAAGCCATCCACTCCTGATCTGCGTTTATTACTATCATTACATCTGTTCTGTGCATTGAACTGGAGAAGAGATCTCCATAACGTCCATCATTCAAGGAGAAGTTGCTTTTATCGAGTCACCTAGTAGAGGGTGATTGCTGAATTGCAGGTGGGAGAACCCATCCAGTGAAGCTTTTCCAGCATCTTTTTAGGAGTAGTTGAATAGAAATCATCCCTTAAGACTGCAATCGGTTCACAAATGACTAAGAAACTGATTGTGCATTTGGAGGGAAGCGGAACTTAACTTTACTTTTATAGGAGGTGACAGGATGTGCTTTCCCCTTTTTTTTTAGTCTCTAAAAAACTGCCCAGATGTTTGGTTTATTTTTCTTTATTAAAATATGTCTCTTCTGACCTTTCTGGAAACTATAGTGAGGAAACACTCCATACCTTGATAGGTAGATCATAGAATCCTAGAGTTGGAAGAGACCCCAAGGGCCATCCAGTCCAACCCCATTCTGCCATGCAGGAACTCTCAATCAAAGCATCCCTGACAGATGGCCATCCAGCCTCTGTTTAAAGACCTCCAAGGAAGGAGACTCCACTGCACCCCAAGGAAGGAGTCTTTTCCACTGTTGAACAGCCCTTACTGTCATGAAGTTCCTCCTAATGTTGAGGTGGAATCTCTTTTCCTGGAGCTTGCATCCATTGCTCCGGGTCCTGTTCTCTGGAGCAGCAGAAAACAAGCTTGCTCCCTCCTCAATATGACATCCCTTCAAGTATTTAAACAGGGCTATCATAACACCTCTTAACCTTCTCTTCTCCAGGCTAAACATACTCAGCTCCCTAAATTGTTCCTCATAGGACATGGTTTCCAGACCCTTCACCATTTTAGTCGCCCTCCTTTGGACATGCTCTAGTTTCTCAATGTCCTTTTTGAATTGTGGTGCCCAGAACTGGACACAATATTCCAGGTGGGGCCTGACCAGAGCAGAATAGAGTGGCACTATTGATGCCCTTGATGTAAACACTATACTTCTATTGATGCAGCCTAAAATCGCATTGGCCTTGTTAGCTGCCGCACCACACTGTTGACTCATGTTCAACTTATGGTCTACTTGGACTCCCAGATCCCTTTCACATGTAGTCTCAACTCATACACACAAACATACATAGTCACACTTTGGTCATCTCACTAAAAGCTAAGGTATGCCCGTCCCATGAAAATGTGTTATGAATTTGACCACCTTCTTAAAGCAGCAGGATATCCTCTCCGTTTTGTGGTGCTTGGACCTTTCCATGAAAGTGAATGCCTAGGTTGGCGAATTTGCTTCAATGCAGACTACACTGAATATGTAAGATGATTTTTCAAAAAGCTTTTTGGGATGAGAGACACCACTAGACTTATCCTCCATGCATTTGTGTAATCCTTTTCCGAGGTCGCATAAGCTTGTGGCTAGTGGCACACCTTGTGACAATTAATTCCATTAGTTAATTAAGTGCTGCATGAAAGAAGGCTTACTCTTGCTCCCTGGATGCCAGTGATGGCCAATCAGTGCCATTGGAAAAGGAACAAAATCCCTTGTGGCCTTCTAGTGAAAGCGACAGTTTTTGACAGAGTTCTAGTGGAAGGTGATAAGACCGAAAGGAGGAGTGGCAACATTACCTTGGTTTACATTTTTTATGTGAAAAAACAAACTAAATTTCCACTTCCGAAGCAAATATAGCAACCCGCATAGAATTATACTTTGGTTTTCAAACCTTTTTTAATTGTAGGATGCAGTCTGACAATGTGTACAAAATTGTGTGCAAAAGAGAAGATCGCATACAAAAAGGAGTCTGTTGGGGGAGATGTGGGTACGGGGTGGAAGGGAAAACCATTGGTCGTCTTCCCTCCTGTTGCTCAATGCTGATGTGAGAAATTCACAGCTTCCACAGCTTTAATAATAATAATAATAATAATAATAATAATAATAATAATAATAATAGGTGGCTTCTCTTTTAAACCTTCAATGAAATTTGTTGGCTTGCTCCATTGTCTAACACAGTGATTCCCAAACTTTGGTCATCCAGATGTTTTGGACTTCAGCTCCTAGAATTCCTAACAGTTGGGCAAACTGACTGGGGCTTCTAGGAGTTGAAGTCCAAAAAACCTAGAAGATCAAGTTTGGGAACCATTGATCCAACCGTTTGTAGCATTAGGAATGAGCTGGAGCATGTCCAGAGGAGGATGACCAAAATGGTGAAAGATCTGGAAACCATGCCCTTTGAGGAATGACTTAGGGAGCTGGGGATGCTTAGCCCGGAGAAGAGAAGGTTAAGAGGTAACATTATAGCCATTTTTAAATATTTGAAAGGATTGACATGCTTTGATTGAGAGTTCCTGCATGGCAGGGGTTGGACTGAATGGCCCTTGTGGTCTCCTCCAACTCTATGATTCTATGACATTGAATATGGAGCAAGTTTACTCTCTGCTGCTCCGCACAGAGCAATGGATGCAAAGTCAAGGAAAAAAGATTCAACCTCAACATTAGGAAGAACTTCCTGATGCTTAGAGCTGTTTGACAGTGAAATATGATGCGAGGGAGAGTGATGGAGGTTTTTAAGCAGAGGTTGGATGGCATAGACCATCTGTCTAGGGTGCTTTGATGGTGTATTCCTGCATGGTAGAATGGGGTTGGACTGGATGGTTCTTGGGGTCTCTTCCAAGTCTAAGATTCTATGATTCTAATATGTAGCAGAAATTTCCTTGCTCACAACATGGAAACTTGTTGCATGTAATACGCATCTGTTGATTCTCTTGCTGAAACAGGAATCTGGAAGAGTAGAAAATAGATTTGATCCATGTTCGGTGTGACAGCTCTTCATATGGTCTCTTAATTGCCCCTTGTAGAGACTAAACAGATCCACCTTCTTCAGCTTCTCCTCCCAGTAGTATTTGGTTTCTTAAACTGGGCTATTAAGAGCAAGAATTTTTTTAAAGACAGAGATTATTCCTCCTGGATTCTTTCTACCATTGCCCTTTTCCTTCCATGTCTGTCTGTATAGGTGGCCTGGGAACAGCTGTGTTTTTTGGAACAATCGTGATCTGTCTGTTTGCAGCTTTAAATAAAAGCAGCTGCTGGTGGTCTGGTTATGTTTGCATAAAGGAGGCAGTAGTGGCTGAACTGGCCAAGCAGAGTGTTTTCATAATGTTTTCACTGTGTCTCCTTACATGACACATTGGGGTTGGATTGGATGGCCCTTGCCTTGTCTTCCGACTCTATCATTCTAAAATGCCAGTCAGACAATCAAAGAATCTGAGAATTGCAAGAGATGCCAAGAGCCACCTGATTCAACTTCCTGCCATGCAGAAATATATGCACCTAAACTCCCACCTCGTTGAAAGATCTCCAAAGACGGAGGCCTGATGACAGTGGCGGTGCAAGGGATCAGGACCATGGACAGCTCATGGCAAGGGCTAGTTGCAAGGTCAGATATATAAAGGCAAACCCAAGAAGCTGACAAGATAAGTGTTGTTGGAGCCAAGGTAGTGTAGTGGTTTACGTGTTGGACTAGGACTCTGGAATAACAGGGTTCCAATCACTGCAAAGCCATGGAAACCCAGTAGGTGCCCCACTAGGTGGGCGAGTCACACTTTTTCAGCCTTGAAGAAAGGCACTGGCAAACTTTCTGAACAAATCTTTCCAAGAAATTCCATTCTAGGTTCATAGAATCATAGAATTGTAGAGACCACAAGGGCCATCCAATCCAACCCAATTCTGCCATGCAGGAACTCTCAGTTAAAGCATCCCTGTCAGATGGCCATCCAGCCTCTCCTTAACGACCTCCAAAGAAGGAGACTCCACTGCATTCAGAGGAAGGAGTGTGTTCCACTGTCAAACAGCCCTTACTGTCAGGAAGGTCCTCCTAATGTTGAGCTGGAATCTCTTTTTCTGGAGCTTGCATCCATTGTTCTGGGTCCTGTTCTCTGGAGCAGCAGAAAACAAGCTTGTTTCCTCCTCAATATGACACCCCTTCATGGATTTAAACAGGGCGATCATATCACCTCTTAACCTTCTCTTCTCAAAGCTAAACATCCCCACCTCCCTAAGTCGTTCCTCATAGGACTTTATGGTTTCCAGACCCTTCACCATATTGGATATGCTCCAGTTTCTCAACATCCTTTTTAAATTGTGGGGCCCAGAACTGGACAGAATATTCCAGGTGAGGCCTGACCAAAGCAGAATAGAGTGGCACTATTACTTCCCTTGATCTAGACACTATACTTCTATTGATGCATCCTAAAATTGCATTGGCCTTTTTAGCTGCTGCTTCGCACTGTTGACTCATGTTCAACTTGTGGTCTACCTGGACTCCTAGATCCGTTTCACACGTATAAATCTCGTTCAGCCAGGTGTCCCCCATCCTATATCTGTGCATTTTATTTCTCCGCCCTTAATGCAGTACCTTACATTTCTCCATGTTGGATATCATTTTGTTAGCTTTGGCCCAGCTTAATTCTAGTCTATTCAGGTCATTTTGAATTTTGATCCTGCCCTCTGGGGTATTACCTACTCCTCCTTGTTTGGTGTCATCTGCAAATTTGATAAGTATGCCCCAATTCTGTCATCCAAGTCATTGATAAAGATGTTGAATAGCACTGGGCCCAGGACTTAGAGTCATCTTAAGGTGAAAATGGTTTGAAGGTGTGCATGGTTAAAGCAGAGTAAAAAACCCTCCTTGCCTTTTGCTCTGTAAGTTCCAGGAAGATCCAGAGCCCTCCATTTCCACCCCAAGGTGGCTGTCTGCAGGAGCATATTGATGGGTTGCCGGATGCACCCGCTGCTGCCATGAGTTGCTTGTTCTGAGGTTAGAACAAGGTGCCCAGTGTGTGACCATTAGTGGGCATCTCATTCTGACCTCAGAAGTGAATGACCCATGGCAGTGATGGATGCATTGGTCAGATCTGTGGGATGCCCATGCAGGCAGCCACTGAAGTGCAGGAATGGAGGTTAGGGCAGTTGCAAAATCGGGATATTCTGGCCTGTCCTTGTAGTATCCTGGCCAGTCTTAGGAGTCTTGTGCTGGGAGTGAGACTTCTCAAGGTGGTTTGAAAATCTTCAAGGTGCTGCTGCACTATGCCAATATTGCCACTTTAAGTAACTTGGTAGAGGGAAGATTTCTTCCCATCCATGTATGTTTACAGGGAAAGAGATTCCACTTCAACATTAGAATAAAAATTCTTGGCTGCCTCGGAGGGTGATGGAGTCTCCTTTGGAGGTTTTAAAATAGAGGCTGAATGGCCATCTCTTGGGACCACTTTGATTGAGAGTTCCTGCATGGCAGAATGGGGTTGGACTGGATGGCCCTTGGGGTCTCTTCCAACTCTATGATTCTCTGTGTGTGAAATTTAGAATTGGGTGGGAACTCATTGCTCAAAGTTCCAATCAGAACATTAGTCAAGGAGATGCAAATCAGTTTGCTCCGCTCAAAAATGCAGACGTAAAAGAAATCCTTGACTATCCCTAATTTACATGTCGTAATGATACGTTTGTGGTAAATTCCCTTTGTGACTGTCCCAGTCCCAAACATCGCTTCTCAGTTCTTCTCTGTGTGTGCTGAGGACTAGAGGCTTAACTCATAGATTTCCATGGTTTCTATAGCCTGCCAATCCTGTCAACAGCTCTGGCTCCCTGAGTTTTCATGGTGCTTATCGCAATAGCAGAGCTCTGGCAGCGCAAGAAAAAGTTAAAATAACCCCGTTGCGGTTGGGATCTGCTGGCACCTTGCCTGTCCACAGGAAGTGCTGATAGCAATGAAGGAAATCTGGGATTCGTAATTCTCCAGACAGAACACTGCATCAGCTGGAACACTTCTCTCTCCCCCCGCAATTCCCCAGTCCTATATTTTCCCATACAACCCTCCCCGCAAGAAGACCAACAGCAAACTGTTAAGGAGATGGCTTGTTCGGTACAAATTGTTTCTCGTTGCTTCCAGCATGTTTCCTGTTTTGCACAAACATCCTTATGTCTGAGCTGCAATTTAACCTCAGATTTCAGAACATCACAAGCTCCGTTCTCAGAGCAATCATGTCAATTTTTAAACAATGGAACTGTACTGAATTGATGGCAGACATTATCATATGTCTTTCCAGTCGTGCGACTGGTGCTGGTATTGCCATTGCGCTCTATTCCACACGCCCCCTTAACTCCACTTCCCTGCCCTATGTCCTATGCAGCATGCCTTTCTCAGGTTTTTAAATTTTACTTTTATTTATTTTTATTTAAGCTTTTTCTTGCAGTTCCAGAACTTTGCTACTGGAGGTTTTTAAACAGAGGCTGGATGGCCATCTGTCGGGGATGCTTTGGGGTTGGACTGGATGGTCCTTGGCATCTCATCCAACTCTAGGATTCTACGAGTCTATTGTGATTTAAACTAAAAAGAAGAAGAAAGAAATAGAAAAATAAAATATAATGAAGCAATCAGCCTGCAAGGGAATTGTGAGGGGGCAGGGGAAAGGAGGAAACACTGGCCCAGTACATACCGCCAGGAAGCAGTGTCCTGGCGGCGATTCTAGTTAGAGACCACACACCAACCGCATGCTCCCTAACCCTAACATATCATGGCGACAGTGTAATGGCGGCCTCCAGCCCACATGGGGACCACCATCATGACGTAAGCAACGCACAGCATACAGACATTGGTGCGCGTCACTTATGTCACTGGTATGCCACAGTGTGCCAATGGCGCACTCGTGACATCCGCATGGCGTCCCAAGAAGAATCTGGTTTTTCGGGGGGGGGGGGGGTCCAGAGAGATGCCACGCGGTTTGGCTGCTGCGACATCCCTCCGGAGGAAAGCTGGGCACAATATTCCAGGTGAGGCCTGACCAAAGCAGAATAGAGTG
>NC_056532.1:12600357-12606297 GCF_019175285.1 Sceloporus undulatus
AGCTCATGGCAAGGGTAGTTGCAAGGTCAGATATATAAAGGCAAACCCAAGAGCTGACAAGATAAGTGTTTGTGTGGAGCCAAGGTAGGTGTGGTTTACGTGTTGGACTAGGACTCTGGAATAACAGGGTTCCAATCACTGCAAGCCATGGAAACCCAGGTAGGGTGCCCACTAGGTGGGCGAGTCACACTTTTCAGCCTTGAAAAGGCACTGGCAAACTTTCTGAACAAATCTTCCAAGAAATTCCATTCTAGGTTCATAGAATCATAGAATTGTAAGGACCACAAGGGCCATCCAATCAACCAATTCTGCCATGCAGGAACTCTCAGTTAAAGCATCCCTGCAGTGGCCATCCAGCTCTCCTTAACGACCTCCAAAGGGAGCTCCACTGCATTCAGGGAAGGGTGTGTTCCACTGCAAAGCCCTTACTGTCAGGAAGGTCCTCCCTAATGTTGAGCTGGAATCTCTTTTTCTGGAGCTTGCATCCATTGTTCTGGTCCTGTTCTCTGGAGCAGCAAAACAAGCTTGTTCCTCCTATATGACCCCCTTCATGGATTTAACAGGGCGATCATATCACCTCTTAACCTTCTCTTCTCAAAGCTAAACATCCCCACCTCCCTAATCGTTCTAGACTTATGGTTTCCAGACCCTTCACATTGGATATGCTCCAGTTTCTCAACATCCTTTTTAATTGTGGGGCCAGAACTGGACACATATTCCAGGTAGGCCTGACCCAAGCAGAATAGAGTGGACTATTACTTCCTTGATTAGACATATACTTCTATTGATGCATCCTAAATGCTTGGCCTTTTTTGCTGCTGCTTCGCACTGTTGACTCATGTTAACTTTGGTCTATGGACTCCTAGATCCGTTTCACACGTATAAATCTCGTTCAGCCAGGTGTCCCCATCCTATATCTGTGCATTTATTTCTCCGCCCTTAATGCAGTAACTTACATTTCTCCATGTTGGATATCATTTTGTTAGCTCTTGGGCCCAGCTTAATTCTAGTTATTCAGGTCATTTTGAATTTTGATCCTGCCCTCTGGGTATTACCTACTCCTCCTTGTTTGGTGTCATCTGCAAATTGTAAGTATGCCCCATTCTGTCATCCAAGTCATTGATAAAGATGTTGAATAGCACTGGGCCCGGACTTAGGTCATCTTAAGGTGAAAATGGTTTGAGGTGTGCATGGTTAAAGCAGAGTAAAAAACCCTCCTGCCTTTTGCTCTGTATTCCAGGAGATCGAGCCCTCCATTTCCACCCAAGGTGGCTGTCTGCAGGAGCTATTGATGGGTTGCGGATGCACCCGCTGCTGATGAGTTGCTTGTTCTGAGGTTAGAACAAGGTGCCCAGTGTGGACCATTAGTGGGCATCTCATTCTGACCTCGAAGTGAATGACCCATGGCAGTGATGGATGCATTGGTGTCTGTGGGATGCCAGCAGGCAGCCACTGAATGCGAGGAATGGAGGTTAGGGCAGTTGCAAAATCGGGATATTCTGCCTGTCCTTGTAGTATCCTGGCCAGTCTTAGGAGTCTTGTGCTGGGAGTGCGACTTCCAAGGTGGTTTGAAATCTTCAAGGTGCTGCTGCACTATGCAATATTTGCCACTTTAAGTTTGGTAGAGGGAGATTTCTTCCATCCATGTTGTTACGGGAAAGAGATTCCACTTCACATTAGATAAAATTCTTGGTGCCTCGGGGGTTGATGGAGTCTCCTTTGGAGGTTTTAAATAGAGGCTGATGGCCATCTCTGGACCACTTTGATTGAGTTCCTGCATGCAGAATGGGGTTGGACTGGATGGCCTTGGGGTCTCTTCCAACTCTATGATTCTCTGTGTGGTGAAATTGATTGGGTGGGACTCTTGCTCAAAGTTCCAATCAGACATTAGTCAAGGAGATGCAATAGTTGTCCGCTCAAAATGCAGACGTAAAAGAAATCCTTGATATCCCTAATTTACATGTCGTATGATACGTTTGTGGTGGTAAATTCCTTTGTGACTGTCCAGTCCCAAACATCGCTTCTCAGTTTCTTCTCTGTGTGTGCTGAGGACTAGAGGCTTAACTCATGTTTCCATTGGTTTCATAGCTGCCAATCTGTCAACAGCTCTGACTCCTGAGTTTTCATGGTGCTTATCGCAATAGCAGAGCTCTGGAGCGCAAGAAAAAGTTTTAAAATAACCCGTTGCGGTTGGGATCTGCTGGCACCTGCCTGTCCACAGGAAGTGCTGATAGCAATGAAGGAAATCTGGATTCGTAATTCTCCAGACAGAACATGCATCAGTGGAACACTTCTCTCTCCCCCGCAATTCCCCAGTCCTTATTTTCCCATACAACCCTCCCGCAAGAAGACCAACAGCAAACTGTTAGGAGATGGCTTGTTCGGTACAAATGTTTCTCGTGCTTCCAGCATGTTCTGTTTTTGCACAAACATCCTTATGTCTGAGCTGCAATTTAACCTCAGATTTCAGAACTCACAAGCTCCGTTCTAGAGCAATCATGTCATTTTTAAACAATGGAACTGTACTAATTGATGGCAGACCTTATCTATGTCTTTCCAGTGTGCGACTGGTGCTGGTATTGCATTGCGCTCTATTCCACACGCCCCCTAACTCCACTTCCCTGCCCTATGTCCTATGCAGCATGCCTTTCTCAGGTTTTTAAATTTTACTTTTATTTATTTTTATTTTTAAGCTTTTTCTTGCAGTTCCAGAACTTTGCTATGGAGGTTTTTAACAGAGGCTGGATGGCCATCTGTCGGGATGCTTTGGGGTTGGACTGGATGGTTGGCTCTCATCCAACTCTAGGATTCTACGAGTCTATTGTGATTTAAACTAAAGAAGAAGAAAGAATAGAAAAATAAAATTAATGAAGCAATCGCTGCAAGGGAATTGTGAGGGGGCAGGGGAAGGAGAAACACTGGCCCGTACATACCGCCAGGAAGCAGTGTCCTGGCGGCGATTCTAGTTTAGAACCACACACCAACCGATGCTCCCTAACCCTAACATATCATGGCGACAGTGTAATGGCGGCCTCCAGCCCACATGGGACACCCATCATGACGTAACAACGCACAGCTACAGACATTGGGGCGTCACTTATGTCACTGGTATGCCCCAGTGTGCCAATGGCGCACTCTGACATCCGCATGGCGTCCCAAGAAGAATCTGGTTTTTCGGGGGGGGGTCCAGAGAGATGCCACGCGGTTTGGCTGCTGCGACATCCCTCCGGAGGAAAGCTGGGTACAATATTCCAGGTGAGGCCTGACCAAAGCAGAATAGAGTGGCACTATTACTTCCCTTGATCTAGACACTATACTTCTATTGATGCATCCTAAAATTGCATTGGCCTTTTTAGCTGCCGCATCACACTGTTGACTCATGTTCAACTTGTGATCTACTTGGACTCCCAGATCCCTTTCACACGTAGTTTCATTCATCCAGGTGTCCCCCATCCTATATCTGTGCTTTTCATTTTTCTGCCCTAAGTGCAGTACCTTACATTTCTTCGTGTTGAATTTCATTTTGTTAGCTTAACTTCTGGCTCTATTCTCTGTCTGCAATCCAAGGTCAGCACATGGAAGCGAGAGTTGTCAGCAGATGCCGGCTACCAGCTGGGTCAAGCTTGCTCTCTTATTAGTGGCTCTGCAAAAATCTAATGCTGCAAAATGATGGTGGTGGCCTTCCTTTCCCTCCCGAGTCTGGACTAAACTCTCCCCTGCTGCTCTCTTTCCTGGAACAATCAATCACATCCAGGCTTCTTAATTTGAATGATAAACCAGGATGTCACTCTTGATCTGGAGTGAATAGCCAGTGATACTTTGCAGGAACCACCAGGGGGAAATGAAACAGTTGCCTGATGTGGGAAATGGGCCTGAAGTGGTTTTCTAAGCAGATAGATGTTGAGGCTCAGATGTGCTTTGAAAACGGCACAAATACTCCAAGCTCTAAAAACGATGGTGGTTAGCCAGTGACAGGACTGTGTTCCATTGAGATCAGTGGGATTTACATCTAGGTAATGAGAGCCAGCATGTAATGCAGTGATGTCCAAACTCTGGCCCTCCAGGTGGTTTGGACTTCAACTCCCAGAATCCCAGGCTATTGGCCAAGATGGCTGGGGCTTCTGGGAGATGAAGTCCAAAACACCTGGAGGGCCAGAGTTTGGACATGACTGGTGTAATGGCTTGAATGTTGGACTAGAACTCTGGAGACCAGGGTTCAAATCTCAGCTTGGCCATGTAAACCCATTGGGTGACCTCGGGCAAGTCACGCTATTTCAGCCTCAAAGGATGGCAATGGCGAACCTCCTCTGAAGAAACTTGTCAAGAAATCCCCATGCTAGGGTTGCCTTAGGGTTACCATAAGTTGGAAACAGCTTGAAGACGCACAACGACTCGAAGGTATACAATGCCAACAGCAAAGGTAGGTTGACAAGGAAGGGGAACATGGAGGCTTTAGATGCTGCTGGACTACAACTCTCATCAGCCCCAATCAGCAAGGAATTACATTATCCTTCACTGTTAGCCTTGCTGAATGGGGCTGATGAGAGTTGTAGCTCAACAACATCTGAAGCCTACATGTCCATCTTTGGGGCTCAGGGCTACACCCTCCTCCCATTAAAGTGTGTATATCATTGATCCCTGTGCTCTCCTCATATAGATAATAGACTGTGCCAAGGCAAATGCCCCAGACAGATCAGTTGGCATCCTGTCACTCCCAAATGGTGGAAATATCTAGTGCAATATGATGCTGGAGTGAAGGGATAAAGGTGTTTTCCCAGTTTCAAAACCAGCAGAGCTCTTTAGCGCTTTAGTACTTTATTTCTTAAAAGACTTTTAACACAAAATGCTTTGTGCTAAACATTTTTGTCATCCAGCAGCACCTGACGAAAAGCTTTCTGAGCGCCATGCTGTGTCTGAAGTTTTGGGAAGAGCATCCTCAGCACATCTCTCCCTCATTCTGATGAAGCAGGGCATACAATCTGAGAACCCCTTGAGCTGCATCAGATCCTCTAAGACAGTGGTTCGCAACATTTGGTCCTCCATTTTTTTTTTTACTTCAGCTCCCAGAAGCCCCAGGCAACTTGGCCAACAGTCAGGAATTATGAGAGCTGCAGTCCAAATCATCTGAAGGACCAAAGGTTGAGAACCACTGTTCTAGGATGGAATCATAGAATCATAGAGTTGGAAGAGACTCCAAGGGCAACCCAGTCCAGCCCTCTAGCATGCAGGAACACTCTTTCAAAGCACTCCCAACATATGGCTACTTTGTGCAAATGGTCAGTGTTGGCACTGTTAATGCCATGTTCCCTCTGCTAGTCCTGGGCTGGGGCACATGCCTAGCCTTCCCACCTACTGAAACTAGCCTTGTTTGTCTCACAAAATCTTGAGCCACAGACACAACTTAACCTAGCAGATGCTTAGTTGTATGGGGACCTGAAAACAACTTGGAGACCACCAGAAGTTGGGCTCTCAAGGATTCAATTTCTATTAGGAAGAGGAGTTATGTAGAAGGAGTTGCTAATACTCCAGAGGACAGGATCAAAATTCAAAATGGCCTGAATAGACTAGAAAGCTAGGCCAAAGCTTCCCATCTTACGTAGTAATGTTTTAACTTTTATACTGTAATCGTTTTATTTTGTATTGTAACTGCTTTTATCCTTTGTAAGCCGCCTTGATCATCTTTTTGGAAAGGCGGGGTAAAAATAAAATTTATTATTATTATTATTATTATTATTATTAAAAAATGAATTTCAACATGGAGAAATGTAAGGTACTGCATTAAGGGCGGAAAAATGAAATGCACAGATATAGGACACCTGGCTGAATGAAATTACGCGTGAAAGGGATCTACGAGTCCAAGTAGACCACAAGTTGGACATGAGTCAACAGTGCAATGCGGCAGCTAAAAAGACCAATGCGATTTTAGGCTGCATCAATAAA
>NC_056532.1:12616297-12632042 GCF_019175285.1 Sceloporus undulatus
CATGGCCTCTTTCAAGCAATGCACTAAGTGCGGGGTGAAAATCCCCAGGGCCGATGGCCACGACAAGTGTGTCCTCTGCCTGGGGGAGGCACACATTCAGGGCAGTTGTGCCCACTGCAAGGCCATGTCCGCCCAAGCCCTCAAGAATAGGGACCGGACTCTCAAGGCCGCCCTCTATGAGAGGGTTCTCAGCCAGCCTGGCGGCTCTGGAGCCTCTGGGGAAGCGGACGCCCCCAAAGCCCCCAAGAGAAAGGGGGAGAAACGCTCCAACCGGGACAAGAAGCGGGCTCGCTCGACCTCCCCGCCGGCCAAAAGCCGCTGCAAGGGGCCCCCAAGCATGGTCTCAGTGCCTCCGCCTGAGTCGAGGCCAGTACCGTCGACATCGCCTGTTCTTGAGCCGGTGAAGACCCCGACTCCGTCTCTACCGGCCCTCTCCCGTACGGTGCCGCTCGAGCCCAGAGTCCTCCTCACCAGTGACCTCTCTGTACCAGCAGATAGCCTACAGATTGTGAACGTGGACTCTGCATCGGAGGGAGAGCTTCAGGACTCCTATGCTCCATTCTCCCCTCAGAGGCCGAGGTCAAGATCCCCCTCGCCCTCGCCAACCAGACGACCACGCTCTGCCTCACGAGACCGGGCCACGCTAGGTACCGAAGCCAATGAGGCTCTGGCTGCACACCATCGCCCCCCTGCAGATCACGATCGGGACCTCTTCCAGGCATTCCCAGATCTCGTCCACGATCAGCGCACAGGACAGTACCTCATCCCGGTTGACCCGTCCCACCTTTGCCGGGACCTCCGTGCTCACCTTCAAGGCCATCGTCCGGATGATGACACCTCCCGCCGGGACGACCGGGACGACCTTGGGACATCCGACCCTCTTTTCAGACGGCGGAGCCCATCCCCCTCGAGGTCCGGCTCGGGCTCTCCCCGTTCCGCATCTCCCGTCTCGAATGAGGATACCCCGTTTGTGCCTCAGGGCCCTTCTGTCCCTTCGCCCACAGATGACGTCAGGGCCTTTGCCGACAGGGTCATACGGATGGCTGACGCCCTCAAGCTGGAAGTCGCCCATCCGGAGGACGATGCTCTCGACCCGGTGGAAAGGAGGATCCACGGCTCTGCTCCGGCCCCACCAGCCCTGGCCTACCTCCCGTCCCTGGAGAAGATCGTCAAGCGCTCTTGGGACGCCCCAGCCACCATCCTGTCCACTTCGCGCAGGATCGAGAACCTGTATCGGGTCACTCCATCCGCCCCGTCCTGGCTGTCTAACCATCCCAAGCTGAATTCAGCTATTGTTGAAGGGGCCCAGTCCACCTTTGCCCCCAAAGCCTCGTCCTCGCCCGTAGACAAGGACAGTAAGAAGCTGGATGCCTTGACGAAGAAATTCTACGCTTCGGCTGCTCTAGATCTCAAGATCGCAAACTACGTGGCTTGCATGGGGGCCTACGTCCAGTCCCTGGTGGAGAAGATGGATCCCACCATTGCTGACTTGCCCGAGGAATGGAGGCGTATGATGGCGGCTCTCAGGAACGAGATCCACCTGATGGCGGGACAGCAGATCATCTCCGCCAGGCACTCCACGGATTGTGCATCCAAAATCCTCTCTGGCTCCATAGCTCTCCGCCGCTATGCGTGGCTCCGGTCTTCAGATCTTACCCCTCAGGCAAAGGCGGCTATTGAAGACATGCCCTTTGACAACTCGGGCCTCTTCAATAGGGACACGGACGAGAAGCTTAGCTTCAGGTACCGCTGGATGAAGACCGCGGCTAGGAAAGCAACAGTATGGGATGTCCTCCTCCGTACCGTCCAAATCTCCTCGCCAGAGGTATCTCGGCCAGCGCCCCTGGCACTCAGGAGGCCAGTACCGTTTTCAGCCCCAGGACCGTCCTTACCACCAGGACAGTAACCCCCAGGGCCAATCCTCCCAGTCGCCTGCTCCCCCACCGGACAGGCGTCAATCTTCCCAACCCAAATACCAACAGGGGTATAGGAAGAAGGATGGCCTGGGCAAGAAGAGGTTCTGATGTGTTCCTGCGCACCTCGTCACCTCCAACAGGCTGAGCCCCTTCTTCACCACCTGGGCCGCCATTACTTCGGACTCTTGGGCACTTAACATCGTCCGAAGGGGTTATGCCCTAGAGTTCTCTGAGCTCCCGCCAACTGGAGCTTTTGTTTCAACCGTCCCCTCAGACACCCTTCTCGACGAAGTGCTCACCCTCTTAGACAAAGGCGCCATTGAACCTGTCTCCCCTTCTGAGTTCAACCGGTGCTTTTTTTCCAGGTACTTCACTGTACCGAAGAAGGACTCTGGCCTCAGACCCATAATGGATCTTCGAGCCCTTAATAACTTTATTGTTTACAAAAAATTTAGGATGGTAACTCTTGCTTCTATCTTACCACTCCTACAGGAAGGCTACTGGTTCGTGACGCTAGACTTGAAAGACGCTTACTTTCACATAGCGATCCTGGAGGACCACTGCAGGTTCCTCGCCTTCGCTGTTGGACACCAGGCATACCAGTACAAGGTCCTTCCCTTTGGCCTTTCCACAGCTCCAAGAGTCTTCACGAAGTGCATGGCACCCGTGGTGGCTTACCTACGTCAGAAGGGAATCACAGTCTTCCCGTACCTGGACGACTGGCTCTTCGCAGCATCCTCAAAGGACGCCCTGCTCAAGCAGTTGGATTTTGCCCTATCCCTGCTACAAGCACTAGGACTACAGGTCAACTTCGACAAGTCCAACCTGACTCCTACCAAGCGAACAGACTTCATAGGTTCAACACTGGACTCTGTACAGATGAGGGCGTACCTTCCAGAGACAAGGTTCCAAGCCCTCTGTGCATCTCTGCAGCCCTGCCTTCGCTTCAGGCCCGTGCAGTTCAAGTCGCCATGGGGCACCTGGCCTCCACCACTTTCGTCACACCGTGGGCCAGACTGCGCCTCAGGCCCATTCAATCTTGGTTCCTCTCCGTGTTCGACCCCGTCCGAGACACAGCTACCAAGTTGCTCACCATCCCGAGGACGGTACAGAGGTCCTTACGATGGTGGCTCCAATCCGACAATGTCTGTGTGGGGATGCCATTTCTACCCCCTCAGCCAGACCTCTCCCTGACTACGGACGCCTCCCTGCAAGGATGGGGCGCCCACACATTGGACCTTACAATAAAGGACAGATGGTCACCGGCAGAAGCTACTCTCCACATCAACGTATTGGAGATGTTCGCCGTAGACAAAGCACTCAGAGCCTTTCAGGCGGTCCTCGCGGACAGGGTGGTGCTCCTTCTCACCGACAACACCACCGTCATGTACTACCTCAACAAACAAGGCGGTACGAAGTCGAGGACTCTGCTATCAATCACCATCTGCATTTGGGAATGGTGCATAGACCACAAGATCCTGCTACAATGCATCCATCTGCCCGGCGACCAGAACGACCTGGCAGACCGTCTCAGCAGGTCATCATCCACCCGCCACGAGTGGAGACTGCATCCAGAGGTGGTTTCCCGACTCTTCAATCGCTGGGGAACCCCCCCTCCTTGACCTGTTTGCCTCCTGGCTGAACACTCATACCGTGAGATTTTGCTCACGGTACAGAGACCCAAGATCGGAAGGGGACGCCTTCCAGTTCAAATGGACCCAAGGCCTCCTGTACGCCTTTCCTCCGTTCCCTCTGATCACAAGGGTCTTCTCAAAAATGTTGGCCGACCACACGGACGCAATCCTGGTAACGCCGTGGTGGCCCAGACAGCCCTGGTTCGCCTCGCTCCTACAACGGGCGCAGGACCATCTCCGCCTCGAGAACCGGCCCGACCTGCTCTCGCTCCACGACGGGCTAATTCACCATCCTGAGATACAATCCCTCCCATTGGTAGCATGGAGGATCCAATCCTGAGGACACTTCCATCCAGTGTTCAGGACATCATCAAGGCAGCACAGAGACCATCCACACAGAGGTCCTATGCCTACAGATGGGATAGGTTCTTAACCTTTCTACACGCAAGGGACATTCCACCATCCCGTGTCTCCATCCCTGTAGTTCTGGACTTTCTCATGACCTTAGCAGACGCAGGTCTCTCCTTGAGTTCTATCAAATGCTACCTGTCCGCCATTTCATCTCACTACCTGTTTCACGACAAGCCCTCTCTCTTTGGGGATCCTCTCGTAAAGAGGTTCCTTAAGGGATTCAACAATTTGCACCCACCGATTCTAGACCCTACACCACAGTGGAGTCTAGATACCGTCCTGGCACAGTTGGTGTCCAAGCCCTTTGAACCCTTGGCTACCACGGATCTGAGACTCCGACTTATTAATTATTAAGCTTTATTTATATAGCGCTGTAAATTTACCAGCACTGTACATTAAAACATTTAATTAGACGGTTTCCCTGCCTTCATGCTTACAATCTAGAATACACGACACAAAGGAGAGGGAATGGTAGGGAAAGGAAACAGAAGAAGGGGATTCTTGGAAGAGACGGCCTTCCTGGTAGCTATAACGTCAGCCCGCCGAGCTGGTGAATTGTGTGCCCTGAGGATGGACCAACCCTTCCTCTGTTTCCACAAGGACAAGGTGGTGCTCTGTACAGACATCACTTTCTTGCCAAAAGTGGTGTCTGCCTTCCACATCAACCAGAACATTGTTTTGCCGACTCTGGCTCCTAACCCGACCACAGACTCTGAACGTCAGCTCCATGCCCTGGATGTCCGCAGGGCACTGGCGTTCTATCTGGACAGGACATCTCCTTCCAGGCGTTCGGAGAGACTTTTTGTGTGCTACTCTGAAGCCAAGAAGGGGCTGCCGGTATCACCGCAGAGATTCTCCAAGTGGGTGGCCAGCACCATCTACCTCTGCTACGAACTGGCTGGGAAGCCTCTACCAGGTCGAGTTAGAGCTCATGCAACTAGGGCGGTAGCTGCATCCTCAGCCTTTTTGACGGGGATTCCCCTTGAGGATGTGTGTAAGGCAGCTGTCTGGTCCCAGCCATTGACATTCATTAGACATTACAGGCTGGATGCAAGGGCCAGGCATGATGCAGCTTTTGGGAGGGCAGTGTTACTCTCTGCCATGCATTAGACCTGTTGCACTGTTAATAAATAACACAGTTGTTTGGTTTACATACTTTATTGATTATGTCATTTATTGGTTATTGACACTCCCTCCTCCACTGACTATAGCTCGCTAGTCTAAACCCATTTGTGTGATTCTCAGAGACCACGAAGAAGAAGAACAGGTTGCTCACCTGTAACTGTGTTTCTTCGAGTGGTCATCTGCGAATTCACACAAACCCGCCCATCCATCCCCTCAGTGTCTGCTCATTTGACAACGCTTGTCGGAACTGAAGAGGAGCGGGCCACCAGGGGCCTTATATACAGGTGGGCGGAGTTACCGCCAAAAAGTTGCAGAAAGATACATTGCTTTCTGCCTAGAGATTCTAGAAGTTTCCGAAGATTGCTGCGC
Organism: Sceloporus undulatus; assembly: GCF_019175285.1. Classification (NCBI taxonomy): domain Eukaryota; kingdom Metazoa; phylum Chordata; class Lepidosauria; order Squamata; family Phrynosomatidae; genus Sceloporus; species Sceloporus undulatus. The sequence goes on from NC_056532.1 coordinate 12,621,753, forward strand.
AGGCGCAGAATAAACCCATTTGTGTGAATTCGCAGATGACCACTCAAAGAAACACAGGTGTTTATCAGACGAGCTCTTAAAGAGGTACTATTCCAGTGTGACTCCTCTAGCTGCCTCCTGTTGCATGCTGGGATTGGCAGTTTTAAGGAGGGGTATTTAGAATTCTCAGGCAGAGAAGTTCAGCTCCTTAAAACTGCCAATCCCAGCATGCAACAGGAGGCTGCTAGAGGAGTCACACTGGAATAGTAGCTCTTTAAGAGCATAGTGTGATAAACATCACAGTTACAGGTGAGCAACCTGTTCATCTGCTGCTCCAAAGAGAAGGACACAGAGCAATGGCTGCAAACTATGGGAAAAGAGATTCCACCTAAACATTAGGAAGAACTTCATGATGGTAAAAGCTGTTCAACAGTGGAGTGTGATGGTGTCTCCTTCTTTGGAGGTTTTTAAACAGGGGCTGGATGGCCATGTGTTGGGGGCGTTTCAATTGTGTCTTCCTACATGGCAGGGGGATGAACTGGATGGCCCTTGAGGTCTCAGCAATATTACTGCTTGTATGGGATTCCCCCCCCCCCAGTTGTTGAGATTTACTTGGTGTTAAACAGGATGCACCTTATAAAAGCAATACTCATTTGTGTCTGCCTCAGTAATGCTTGGCTGTATGGCTTCAAGTGGCAATGGAAAAAGCCTCTGTACTCTACGGAGACACTCCAAAACTGGGCATGTGTGCAATTATGCTTTGTGGAGCTGCTTAATGCACTTACAAATGAAAGCACTGGGTGGCCTGTCCAAACCATTGCAAAAAAGCGAGATCTCTCACAGCAGAAACTCTCATTTATTACTGGTTGGGACTTTCTGGAAAAAGCATTTTGAATCCACATGGACCTCTCCAACCGGCAGAGAGGGGACAGACAATGAAGGAAGCTAGATAGGCAATTCAGCCAACGAACGTTCACATTTCATAATGCTATAGACATTAGCCAGGCATAGATCTCTTCTGTGGCTTTGCCCTGTATTGGTTCTGGAGACCTGGATGGGCATGCTTGCTTTGTAAAACAGCATTCCAAAATTCTTACTGTTCTAGTGTCAACGTCTTTGATCCCCTTCCCATTCAGCAAAGAGAAAGATGAATTTTGGAATTAAAAAACCAAGCGAAACCAAGCAATAAAGTAACAGATACTGCAACATCCTACCTCATTTGCCTCCTTAGGAAGAGTCCTGTATCTCTTTCTTTTCCTCTCTCTCTCTCTCTTCTGTGACTGAGAAGCCTTGACAAAAGGTGGCTTTGAGAGGACAAAAACAGGCAGGGACAAAGTCTTTTGTGGCTTTCCTTTTTTTTCCACACAAAGGAATCCAAGCTTAATTCATTTATGTGTTAGTTTTGAAAGCAGAAATAATAGGAGGAACACTTATGCTGTAAGTGTTCTTGCTTCCATTAATGTTTGCCATATTTAAGAGAAGTTTTTAAAGTGGCACAACCAAAGGCAAGGAAGAAAAAGGGGAGCAAAAAAGTATTTGCCTTATCTTTCTTTCCTTTATAATATGAGGGCCCCAGACGTCGTTTTCATTAAGCGCTTTCACACAAATCCTCAGTCAACACCGAGCAATTTGAAGATGGCGTGTTTCTCTACCAACTTTGCAGAATTTGATTAATGAAACTGCAGCTTTGGCCGAATAAAGACTGGGCTTCAATCCTGTGTCAGCTTACTTGGGTGTCAATCCCCCTTTGAACTTAATGCAACATAGTTTTGAATATATGGGGTTGCTCTGTAAGAACATTTCGTGAGATGTGCATCTGGAGCTGCAATCTTAATGTGATGAATGAATAAAAAACCCACAAATTTAGCCCAGTACAGACTGCCGCAAAGTGGCGTTCTGGGGCCGATTCCAGGGTTCAGGAGTGCACAGCATCCGCATGCTCCCGAACCCTAGTTCATAATGGCAGCACCATAATGGCGGTCTCCCATCCACACAGGGGGTGCCATCATGACGCAAGCATGGCATAGCATCTGCACATTGCAGCTCCGCACTTGTGTCATCAACCTGTGCCAGTGCGCCAATGGCGCACTCATGGCAGTGGCCACGCACCCTAAAAAGAACCCGCTTTCAGTGAGTTCTTTTTAGTCCTGACGGAGGCTGCACCGTTTGGCTGCTGCAACCTCCACCAGGAGCAAAAACGGACAGCTCCAGCCCACCCTTTTGGGGCAGTCTGTCGAGCCCCTTCGACTTTTTAAAAAATGATGCTACATTTAATTTCCAGTAGTGAGCCAGTTAGGCATAGGGGCTTGAGTGTTGGACTACAACTCTGGACACCAGGGTTCAAATCCCGGCTTGGTTATGAAACTGAGTGGGTGACCGTGGGCAACTCACATGCTCTCAGCAAACCTCAGCCAAACAACTCTTGCCAGGGAAACCCTCTTAGGATCGTTGTAAGCCAGAAATGACTTGAAGGCACACAACAACAACAACAACAACAACAGTGCTATGGAGCTACTGTATTATGGAGTATTGTGGGAATTTTTGTCATAGAATAATAGAATTGACCAGAACTGCAAGGACCATCCAGCCCAACTTCCTACCATGCAGGAATACACAATTAAAGGACTCCAGGAAGATGCCCATCCAACCTCTGTTTGAAAACCTTCAAAGTCCACCACCTTACAAGGCAATCTCTTTCACTGTTGAGCAGCACTAACCATTTGAAAGTTAAGTCGAAGGCTTTCATGGCCGGCATCCATTGTTTTTTGTGGCTCTGTGGCCATGTTCTAGAAGAGTTTATTCCTGATTTTTCGCCAGCATCTGTGGCTGGCATCTTCAAAGTTCTTCTGTGTTTAAGTACAATCTCTTTTCTTGTAATATTTTAAAAAGCAGTATTTCCAAATTCAAAAAGGTATCACTCTTTTCCTTGAAAACCTTTGTTTGCAGCTGTTCATGGTTCATGTCAAGGAGCTCTGGTGTCACAGTGATTAAATGCCAATACCGCAGCCACAATGTTGTGAGTTCGATCCCTGCATGGCTCCAAGGTTGTCTCAGCCTTCCATCCTTTCATAGGTCAGTAAAAGACGTACCCAGCTTGTTGGGAGCAATTGGCTTATAGATTGTAAATTGCTTAAGAAGTGTTGAGTTCACTATGAAGTGGTATAGAAATGTAAATGTTATTGCTATCTATCCAGGGCTAGGTTTCCTCCAAAGTTATTTCCACTGAGCCCTGTCTGCATGGACCAAATAAAGGCCCTGTACAGGCTGCCACAAAATGGTGGCCTGGGGCCGATTTTAGGGCTCGAGAGTGCAGTGCCCACAATCTCCCTAGCCCTAATGCGGACTGTGGGCGCCATCATGGTGTAGCCCCATCCACATGGGGGTTGCCATGATGACACACATATGGCGCAGCGTCTAAACATCGCCACACTATCTGTGCATATTCACTGTGCATATTCACCCACCGTGCAGACTGAACCCGCCCTCCCACTTGATATTTAGTCCTGACAGAGGCCGCACCATTTGGTTGCTGTAGCTTCCATCAAGAGTAAAAAGGGGCGGCTCCAGCCCACCTTTTTGGGGTGGTCTGTCGAGCCCCAAAGTGTCCTCCCCACATCCTCTTGGCAGGCAGTCAGGATGATGCATGGCTTAACCCTTGGTTCTGGTGCAAACAGACTGGATAATGCAATGGCCTGTTGAGCATCAGAACTCAACATTAAAATACATAAAAACGTACTTTTTACTTTTTTTATTCCAGTGCCAGGCAGCTGTTTAAAACACATTCTGCCGAGCCACCCAGCACATCCGTCGCTGGTGCCAGTTGCTCATTCTGAGGTCAGAATAAAGCATCCATCCATGGGATCATTGCTGGGTATTTTGTTTTGACCTCAGGGAAAAGTGACCTGCAGGCTGCAGCGGCAGAAGATGCACTGAGGCAGGTCAGTAGAACACACATGCAAACAACTACCTGATGTTGGAATGGATGTCCTTTTGTAATGGGGAGAATCAGTGCAGCTCTGGGGCTGAGATACTCTCTGTCTGCTCCCATAATATCTTGGCCAGTGCAGACAGGACCTGAGTCCTTATACAGGCCTTTGTTGTTGTTGTGTGCCTCCAAGTCATTGCCGACTTATGGCGATCCTAAGGTGACCCTATCATGGGGGTTTCTTGGTAAGATTTGTTTAGAGGAGGTTTGCCATTGCCTTCCTCGGAGGCTGAGAGCATATGACTTGCCCACGGTCACTCAATGGTTTTCATGACCAAGTTAGGATATCAAGCCTGGTTTCCAGAGTCCAACGCCCCCACAGCACCAGGAGGAGCGCGCCCCGAGCGTGAGGACTTTGCCTTGCCGCTTGCGTGGCGTTTTGGAAGGGGAGAAGGAGCTGGTGGGAGTGGCTTCCTCCAAAAGCTGTCCCGCCGGCCCCCAGAGAGACGCCAGCAGCCCCACAGCACCGGGAGGAGAGCACCTTGGGATTTTTTTTCTTCACGCTCTTGGAAATAGAATGAACATCTATTCTGGCATTGGTCTATTCGATTAGAAATAGGGGAGTTGAAGGAAGGAAGGAGAATTTTGATATTAGTTATGAAAGGCCTGAGACTCCAGTATTTATAGTTCATTCTAGATGCCTACACAGTTGCAACTTGTGAAATTCTAGTCACCTATGGCATCATTAGGAACCATAACATCAGGTTTCCTCTCTATTCTTTGTCTCATACTTGGATGTACTTTGATGTTTGGCCCTATTGAGTCACAATTACAACAAAAATAGCAATTGGAAGATCTTATGGAAGAGGTCACTGACATGAGTATGGAGACTAATTGTATTAATGTAGAAACCAATATCAACTGTGGTGCTCCAATAAGAGTTGTGCGGGGTATGGGGAGGTATGGCGTTAACAGGCTGACTAAGACAGTTAAAGGAAGTCGAGATCGATACTTAATACCTATCCCGTCTTCCTGTCACCCTGTTAGCCCGAAAGAACCAAGGATCGTCCCAAGCATACCACAGTCCCTTACCTTGCTTCTTTGTAATGCCAGGTCGGTGAAGAATAAATCTCATATTATATATGATCTATTGGATGAGCATGCTCCCGACCTGGCATGCATTACAGAAACCTGGCTGGGGGAGGACAGCTCTGTAACCTGGGCTAAAGCCCTCCCAGACGGGTATGCATTGAAAGAGCAGGTCAGGGATAGTGGGTGAGGGGGAGATGTGGCAGTGGTCCATAAAAGTCACATCACCTTGACTAGGAACTCGGTACTGAAACTGAGACACATCGAGTGCATTTACCTGACTCTGAAAGCCAAGGACAGTCTAGGGATTCTGTTGGTTTATCGTCCACCCCGTAACCTAACAGACTCCCTGGCTGAGCTGACACAGCTGGTCTCGGAGCTGGTGTTGGAGTCCCCCAGGCTGCTTGTCTTGGGGGACCTCAACATCCCCTTCAAGGCCGGCTTGACAGATCTAACAGGTGCAGCTTGGTTGTTCATGGAATCCATGACAGCCATGGGCCTGTCCCAATTGGTTTCAGGGCCAACTCATTGTGCTGGTAATACTCTCAATGTAGTCTTCGGTACGGTCCGAGACTGTCCGTGGGTGGAAATAAATGCTATTTCCCCCTTGTCATGGACAGACCATTTCCTAGTCAAGATAGGACTAAAAGCCACCATCCATAAACCCCTCGGGGGTGGAGGACCCATTACAATGGTCCACCCTCGAAGGCTGATGGAACCCAAAAGGTTCCAAGACGCCCTAGAGGGTACTATGTTTGGGAACGATGGTGACGCTGTCAAAACCCTGGTGGACAACTCGGATAGGAATCTTACCGGGGCTATAGAAAGTATCGCTCCCGAGCGTCCTTGCCGGCCCGCTCCTAAAAAAAGACCCTGGTATTCAGAAGATCTTCGCCAAATGAAGCGGGCTGCGCAACAACTAGAGCGCTACTAGCGGAAACATCAGAATGTATCTGACAGAACACTCCATGAGAACATGTTACATTCCTACGGAGTGGCAGTTGGTGCAGCTAGGAATGCGTTCTGTGCTGCACAGATTGCGTCAGCAGAGTCCCGTCCGGCAGAGCTGTTCAGGGTGGTCAGGGAATTAACTCAAACCCCGGCCACCCAGAACCCCTTACTTGAACCAACTATTGCCTGCTGTGACGCTTTCAACAACTTCTTTGCTGACAAAGTCTCTCAGATAAGGGCTGATCTTGATGCCAGCTTTCAAGTAGAACCTTTGGTAGAGGTATCCAGTGACTCTGGTAACAAGGTTATTCTGGATCATTTTGAGTTTGTGAGTACCGAGGACGTAGACAAGCTCCTTGGCTGCGTGGAAAGGACAACTTGCCCTCTTGACCCTTGTCCCTCTTGGTTGACCATGCAGGGAGGAGATGTTATAAAATCTGCTTTCCATCTGATAATAAATACATCTCTTCGGGAAGGTACTGTTCCATCATCTTTGAAACAGGCAATTGTAAAGACTCTATTGAAGAAACCTTCCCTTGATCCCCTATCAATGAGCAATTATAGACCGGTCTCCTTGTTACCATTCTTGTGTAAGGTGATTGAGAGGGCAGTCGCCTTTCAGCTCCAGGTGGTCTTGGATGAAACCGATTATCTTGACCCATTTCAAACTGGCTTCAGGACGGGTTACGGAGTTGAGACTGCCATGGTCGCCTTAGTCGATGACCTCCGTCTGGCCACCGACAGGGGAGATATAACTCTGTTGGTGCTCTTGGACATCTCAGTGGCCTTCGATACCATCGACCATGGTATCCTTCTGGAACGCCTGAGAGAATTGGGTATTGGGGGCACTGTGCTCCAGTGGTTCCGGTCCTATCTCTCGGGAAGGTTCCAGATGGTGAGGCTAGGGGACAGCTGCTCTCGTAAAAGAGAGCTTACATCGGGCGTCCGGCGCCATTCTGTCCCCCATGCTATTTAACATTTACACGAAGCCGCTGGGAGAGATCATCCGGAGCCATGGAGCGCGGTGTTAATCAGTACGCTGATGACACCCAGATCTATCTCTCCATGTCTCCAACTGATACAGTGACTAAGGACAGCATCTCTCCTCTGGACGCCTGCCTGGGGACAGTAATGGGCTGGATGAGGAAAAACAAACTCAGACTGAATCCAGAGAAAACAGAGGTACTCATGATATGTTCCCCAAGTCCGGGCAGGGAAATTTGTCATCCTGTCCTGGACGGGGTCAAACTCCCCCTAAAGGACACAGTTCGTAGTTTGGGAGTACTCCTGGATCCATCTCTGCAGTTATCATCTCAAGTAGATGCGATGGCCAGGAGTGCTTGGTACCAGCTTCGGCTGATACGCCAACTATGTCCCTGTCTGGACCGAAAGGACCTTGAAAATGTAGTACATGCACTGGTAACCTCTTGTTTGGATTTCTGCAACGCGTTCTACATGGGGCTACCTTTGTATCAGGTTCGGAAACTTCAACTGATTCAAAATGCTGCAGCCAGATTGATCACGGGGACAGCTAGATCTGACCACATAACACCCGTTTTAAAATCTCTTCATTGGCTGCCAATCCGTTTCCGGTCCCAGTACAAAGTGTTGGTTATCACCTTTAAAGCCCTAAATGGCTTGGGCCCGGGTTACTTGGGGGAACACCTCTCCCTGCATAATCCACCCCGCACTCTCAGAACAACCGGTACATTATTACTCAATCATCCTAAGGTGAGATTGCCGACTACCCATCAAAGGGCTTTTACAGCATTAGCGCCTTCTCTTTGGAATGCTCTACCAGAAGAGATCCGCCTCAGTGGAACGGTGGACGCCTTTAAAAAGGCATTAAAAACCTACCTCTTCTTATAAGCTTATCCTCCCAGTTCCTTGTAATAAAAGTCTTCCCCTACTGACTACGATGTATATATACCTGGGATTTTAATATTTTTGAATTGTATGTTTTTAGATAATTGACATTGGATCGTAACTCGTATAAATGTGTGTTAAATTATCTTAATGTGCCATTTTATTTTTATTGTACCTATTTTATATGCTGTACACCGCTTTGATCTTAGGAAAAGTGGTCTATAAATAAACAATTTATTATTATTATTATTATTATTATTATTAAATTACTACACCGCACTGGGTTTTTTACTTCCAGGGATTTAGATATAGGATTGCAGCTTTGACAGTCGATTCTGTGTCGAATACTGTATCTTGCAACTAATACGTAACCAGCAGAGTTGCTAAATTCCTTGCAGCTGCTATTACTCTCCGTATAAGATATTTGAAACAGATACAGGAAACCTTTTAAAATTAACTATAGCTGCCATTATTACTGCAGATATTATGTGACTTGCTCTATGAAATTTTGTGGTTTAACAAATTGACAATGCCCGTCTACATGTATATGGATGGGATATGCCATTTTATTATTTTTTATTATTTTCTTGCTATTGACACTTAAATGATTATGCCACAGAAACCCTTTTGTAATATTTCTATAATTCCTTTAAATTCCCCTGTAATTCAGCAGACGGTAGAGAGTTTTATCCCATCTTAGATTTCTCATTGATATGTATAGCCATCATGATCGTATTGCGTCTGTATGGATATTTGGTCATCATTGGACCTGAACAGACAGGCCAAAATAAAGCTGCTTCAGGTCACATTGGATGTATGCTGTTTAAATGACACATGCATCTTAAGAGGCCCAAAGCTATGCCAAAGCTGCGCTCCAGTCCTTAGGACTGGAGCATAGCTTTGGTGCAGCTTCAGGCCTCTTAGGATGCATGCTTCATTTAAACAGAACACTTCCAAAGTGGAGCTTCAAAAGCTTGCAACATGTATTTCATGCATGTTGGTTGGCCCAAGAAAGGCATCCCTGTAAATTTGGGATGTTATCCTTCTTTAAAATTATTGTTTTATTTATCTGCAAATATTTACAGATTTCACCAGTAATAGTTCAGGAATAGAGATGTGAAGCTGTTCAATAGATGGATGTGGCTAGTTTAACTATAGAAAACAGCCCATTTATAAGACAGATCTCTTTCCTACGGTGCAGGTTTTTATCCTTGACTGAAGGATACGTCTTCTTTGTACTATAATCAACTTCAAACCCTGTCCTTGGTGGACTTTCTGTTACCTTGTGGTTGGCTGGCTGCTCTACTTTAACACATCAGTATTTAGTTTCTAGTTCTCCTTGTTCTCTCTACAGGCTGTGCCTTCCAGTTAGTTTTCAGTCAACACACTATTGCTCCCGTGGTGAAATATCTGAGAGCCCAACTGGATCTGACACTGTCATCATTTACATGTCCAAGCAATTGGCATATCAAGCAGAGTTAAAGGCTCTCTTTTACTATAAAAAGAGCTGGTTGGAAATGAGTGTTTAGGGATGGAAATCCTGACTTGGTTCACCATATGGCAAACAAGGTGACTTAAAAAATGTTTTTCGCTTCGGTACATTCAGACGTTTTCTTCTTGGTCCCAGAGCAAATTTGCACATTTAATGAATGGTTTTTGCACATTTTTACAAAATGTATATTATTTGAAAATGTGAAAACTCCTGCTCTGTCGTAAAAGTGGGAGCATTGAAATGAGTATTTGATGTCCTTGTGGTCACTGCTGTAGTCAGTGAGTATGTCTGTTTCCTTTCAAAAATGGGGGGGGGGGTGGAATCAGTTTTGCGTAGAGAGAGGAGTTTAATGGGGCATCTGTTTTGTGCAAATTGCAGGACATCTATTTTCTGCAAATTTCAATGACAAGAACAACAAAGTCCCATGTGGTTTCTCATTCCTGTGCAGGAGGGAAGGTCTTTGAAGGAGGCTGGACAACTCTCAAGGTGTTGTCTTGTTGTACCAAGACAGTGAGCCCATACAGACAGGCCAAAATAAAGCTGCTTTCGGTCACTTTGGAGGCTTGCTGTTTAAATGATGCATGCATCCTAAGAGGCTAGAAGCTGTGCCCAAGCCATGCTCCAGTCCTAAGGACTGGAGCACAGCTTTGGCGTACCTTCTGGACTCTTAAGATGCATACATCATTTAAAGAACATACATTCAAAGTGACTCGAAGCAGCTTTATTTTGGCCTGTCTGTACAGGCACCGTAATCTTGGCAATACAAAATTTCTTCCCATCCCTATGAGGTGCTGAACACACATGCATATATTTCCTTGCTCTTGGATGCTCCCACCCCGAGCTAGTCCCCTTCCTTCTTTGTGGGTTCTGATATGCAGCAAGGAACAGAGATGGTTAGCTGCATCTGAAGGCTTGAAAAAGAGGATTTTTACATGAGTGAAAAACTTTCTATGAAGCTTAGTATGCAAGACAGCCTCCAGAATCAATT
>NC_056532.1:12632052-12661565 GCF_019175285.1 Sceloporus undulatus
TGATGATGATGATGATGATGATGATGATGATGATGATGATGATGATGATGATGATGATGATATGTGCCTCCAAGTCATTTCTGACTTATGGCAACCCTAAGGCAAGCCTACTATAGCGTTTTCTTAGCAGGTTTCTTCAGAAGGAGTTTGCCATTGCCATCTTCTAGGGCTGAGAGAGTGTGCCTTGCCCAAGGTCACCCAGTGGGTTTTTACACACAAGCAGGGAACTGAACCTTGGTCTCCAGGGTCATAGCCCAATGCTCAAACCTTTACACCATGCTGGCTTTCAGCATGGATACATTAGATATATATGGTAGGCCTGCTGTTTTTGTGGATTCTGCATCACTAGATTCAACCGTTGACGGTTTGAAAATATTCACACAAAAGAATTCCAAAAAGCAAACCACATCATCTTGATCGCTGAGATGACACTAATGTGGTGCTCAAAGAAAAGAAAGAATGAAAGATGAATTGCCTGGCTAGGGATGAGCAGAAGGTAAAGAGATAGGTTTGGTGTACAGTCTTTGACATACGGAAACACATGAAACGGAGCTCTTTGTTTTGAGGCTCAGAGGACGTTGCTTCAGATTTAAGAACAAACTGTGTGCTTGTTCTGTCTGGCTCAAGACACTCTAGACCAATCGTTCTCAAATTTTGGGTTTCCAAAGGTTTTGGACTTCAACTCCCAAAAACCCCAGCTACCATGGCCAACAGTCAGGAATTCTGAGAACTGAAGTATCTGGAGGTCCAAGGTTTGGGAACCACTGGTCTAGAACAAGGCTGGGCAGCTCTTTCATGGGCAAGATGCCACTTTCTAGGTTGGCCAAAAGCAGTGGCATCACTAAGGTAACTCATGATGTCACTCCCCCCATTGACCTCCTCCCTTACCGCACCACACAGAATCCTTAGTAATGTTTTTTGTGTACAGTGGGTCCTAGACATTTGCTGAGGTTAGGGGCACAAATCACCTGTGAAAGTGGGAAAACGGTAAATAAAAAATATTGTGCTTTTATTTTACCTGAGAAAACATCGCTGTAGGAATCTCTATCACAGTGATGGTGAACCTTTTAGAGACCGAGTGCCCAAACTGCAAGCCAAAACCCACTTATTTATTGTAAAGTGCCGTGTTCCTCTGGCTTTCTAGTAACGAACTCTGGTGAACTCTGTGCTGCGGCGACGCTGTGCATGCCCATAGAGAGAGCTCTGAGTGCCCCCTCTGGCACCTGTGCCATAGGTTCGCCACCACTGCTCTAGCGCAACTCTGGGGCTGTACAGACATGCATGCAGCCGCCCATTTTCCAGCCAGATTAGGGCCATGGCAACTGCACACTGTGATCCCAGTCTGGTCTTTCCTGGGCTCCTTTTTGCACCTAGACAGGGTGCGATAGCTGCAGCGCTGTGGCCATACAGCACTCCTTCAGCGCTCTGTCATATGGACACAGCACCAAAGGAGCACCATGACACCACGTGCCGTGTGGAACAGTGTGTAGCATCATGGTGCCCTGGGCTGGAGCCGGGGCATGCATCATGAATATTGTTTTGTACAGTTTTTAAGGGGGGAAGGGGAGTCCCAAAGTGCAATAGTTACCAAAAATGCAAACATTCCTGTGTAGTGCTGAGGTGAGAAATCATGGAATGACTTGTTCTTGGATGTGAGAATGAAATAAGTTAAGATTATAAGTGAAGTGGGAGAGCGTGACTTGCCCAGGGTCACCCAGTGGATTTACTTGGAGTGTAAGTGAACATGAATATGGATCCCATTGGATCCTCATAGATCATTTGTTATACAATGTCCTCATGAACGATGGCACATCTCAATACCCCCTTGCAGCCTCATCTTAGCGTTTTCTGGCTAACGGGGTGGATGAATCTGTCATCTTTTGGTTTCTCATTTTTCTCATCTTAAGTTAGTTGAATTCCAGCAAATGTCTTCATTAGATTCCAAGAAAACATTGTGTCATAAACTATACATATTTTCTTTTGTAAATACCTTTCTGTTCACAGCCCCATAATTTATGTACATTTTTGGTATGCAATTTTGCCTAATGTACACATTTTAATAATAATAATAATAAATAAAATTTTTATTTATATGCCGCCCTTCCTACGATCAGGGCGGCTTACAGCAGATTAAAATACATACAACACGAAGGCAACACGAAAACAAGATGTTGAGCTACTTGATTAAAATATGAAAGATGTGGAGGTTGCAGAGCTGGAGGACTGGCTGATCTTAATTCTGAGCACAGATAACATTGGCTTGTAAATTATCCTGGCCTCCCAAGCCTTTGGTTGATGCTCTGTGCATGTAACCCACCAATTATTCCCATGTTAGCAACTCCCATGTTAGCAACTTATTCGACAGTTTTAGTCACAAACATCTCATTAGCTGCTCATTCACTTAAGAGCCAATTTATGCAGCGTTTGGAGCAAGAACAAGCAAGGGGCAGAAGGAGTCGTTATGTGTCAATTTTGGCAATTGTCACAGATATTGGCTACTGCAGACCATTGGGCAGTTTGCTGAGTGGAGGTTCTAACATTTACACACACACACACACACACACACACACACACACACACACACACCTGCCTTACAACTAATTCTACTCTGCAGATTCCTGGGCCTAGTGCTATTCAACATATTTATCAGTGACTTGGATGACAGAATTGGGGGCATACTTATCAAATTTGCAGATGACAACAAACAAGGAGGACTAGCTAATACTCCAGGGACAGGATCAAAATTGCAAATGACCTGAATAGACCAGAAAGCTAGGCCAAAGCTAACAAAATGAAATTCAACACAGAGAAATGTAAGGTACTGCACTTAGGGCGGAAAAATGAAATGCACAGATATAGGATGGGGGACACCTGGTTGAATGAAACTACATGTGAAAGGGATCTAGGAGTCCAAGTAAACCACAAGTTGAACATGAGTCAACAGTGCGATGCGGCAGCTAAAAAGGCCAATGCAATTTTAGGCTGCATCAATAGAGGTATAGTGTCTAGATCAAGGGAAGTAATAGTGCCACTCTATTCTGTCGGGGATGCTTTGATTGAGAGTTCCTGCATGGCAGGGGGTTGGACTGGTATCCAGTTCTGGGGCACTACAGTTCAAGAAGGATATTGACAAACTGGAACATGTTGGCCAAAGGTCTGGAAATTCAGCTCTATGAAGAATGGCTTAGGGAGCTGGATATGTTTGGAGAAGAGGAGATGATAGCCATATTTAAATACCCGAAGGGATGTTATCTGTCGGGGATACTTTGATTGAGAGTTCCTGCATGTCAGGGGTTTGGACTGGATGGCCCTTGGGGTCTCTTCCAAATCTACAATTCTATGATTCGATGATTCTATGTTGGATGACAACGGAGACCAGAGACTGATTCACAGCTTGGCCATGAAACCCACTGCGTGACATAGGACAAGTCACAGGCTCTCAGCCTCAGAGGACGGCAATGGTAAACCTCCTCTGAACACATCTTGCCAAGAAAACCCCATGACAGGTTTGTCTTAGGGTCACCATGAGTCAGAAATGACTTGAAGGCACACAACGACAAAAACAAAACAAACAAACAAACAGAATCAGACTGCTTGGGAATAAAGAGAAGGAGGAGGGGGAACAATGGGAAGGGACACTGACACCACATGTCTCTCAATATTGCTACTGCAACAACGATTATGTTTCGCATCTGGGGATTGTGCAATTGCAAGCTCATTGATAGGTTTTCCCCATCAATGCAACCTCACTTGGTAGCTATGGGTCGTAGGCAGCATCGTGCAATAAGTGTCATCAAAGCCAGGTTTTTTTCCTAATTATGTTTTAAAATCCATGTGTAGTAATCTCCAACATCTAGAGGAATGCAAGATTTCCACCTCCACCTTGAAAGATATATATGTGTTAGTTAAAATGGTATACATAAATCCTGTCTAGTACCTCTTTGTTATAGCTTGCTGCATGTCACTTATGTCATGATGGCGGGCCCCGTATGGTTGGGAGGCCACCATTATGATGATGCCATGATATGCTAGGGTTAGGGACTGTGCAGTTGATGCGTGGTCCCTAACTCTAGAATCGCCGCCTGGGCACCACTTCTTGGCAGTATGTACTGGGCCAAAATTTCCATTCCTCCTTGGCTTGCCACAACAACAATAATTATCCCAGGCTGAGATGTCAGGGCCAAATCCTGAGACTAAGTAGTGGTCCCTGACAGTGTTACATGGGTGATGTTACAAGAGGACAACCCTTGGTGCTGTCTGTAAGCACGATGCATTGCGCTTCAACTACAATTGCACAGAGCATGCCATTTAAATGAATAAGTCACTTTTCTGCCCTGGTCTGTCCAAGCATGAAAAGGGCTCATAAAAGGAGCATGCTCTGGAAGCTCTTCCTGGCATGTGGCTTTTCCTCCAGTCCCAGGACACATTAGACTGCAAACAACTCCTTTACAATTCCCTGTTGATAATATCTGGTGCAGCCGTGATTAGCATCTGCTCGGCTGTCGTTGCACCATGTCCTTTCTGCCGAGAGAGAAAGATATGAGCAAACATTGCAATCAGTAGATAAGGCCAGATGGAGAAACTGAGGACATTGGGTGGGGGAAAACTTTTCGTTTTGTGCAACCCTGTTGCTATATAAACCCAGCTTTATCTCGGTAACTCTTAGCTACTCCAGAAGTAGAAGTTACCTGTAATGGATTTTACCTGCACCTTATATAGCAGGTATGGGCTCTATTAAACCTCCTTTCTTTGGACACCGCAATGAAACATTTCCTCCTTTTTATGGGTTATAATAATTGATTTCAAACAGAAAGTCTTTAAAGAATGGACTGAGATGTTGCATTGCCCTAAAATGTACCATTTTAAGCATTTTTATCTTTTTTATGTTGTGTTTTATTCTTTTAAGGAGTGATCTGATATCATCCTGTGATCATTTAATTCTCTTTTAATGCACCACTTTTGGATGTTTTGAATTGTCCTGTTCCTTCATCCTTTAGCCATTATTCCTTTTATTTTCCATATTCTCGCACATTTATGTATTTTTCCATACCTGTTTATGTCTTACTTAAAGGGTTTTGCAGAATGATAGAAAATTAGATGAGGTTTGCATGGATAAGTGTTTGGAGAGATCTTGTAGCACCTTTGAGACTAAAATGAAAGAAAGAAATTGAGCATTCATAGACCTGAGGAAATAGACTGAAGTCTAGAAAAGCTCATGCTGCCAACTTCTTTCTTTCAGTGAGTCTCAAAGGTGCCACAAGATCTCTCCACATACTAATTCTATAGACTAACATGGCTATATCTTTGAATGGATAAGTGTCGTCACACAATTGTGTTGGTAAGGATGTAAAGGTGTTCTGTTCTTTTAAACTGTCAGCTGCTCTGAGTCTCAGTTTTGGAGAAAGAATAGAACACAATACAAATATATAGAATAATAACTAATAAAAATATGACGGGGAAAGAAACCGCATGCACTAAGGATGGATTCCCTTGTCTTACAGGAAACAGGAGGTGTTGAACAACACAGATGTGGCAGCCCCAGAGAGACCTTTATCTCCTCCTTTTACTGCTCCACCAAACATGAAGGTAAGCTGTTTGCAGGATGCATTACAGAAGGCGCATGGCATGTATTTTTGTGTCCCTGGGCATTGCCTCAAATGCAGGATTGTTGCAGTGATTTTATAGCCATTTTCAAGGGTTTGGATATTTCCAAGGGTCTCAGAAGGGTTTTAAAAGTAAATAGCAGTGATGTATTTGAGCCTTTTACTCCAAGGCTGTGATCAGCACTGCAGAGATAATCCAGTTTGGCACCACTTTAACTCTACGATTTGATGATTCCATGAAATCACTAGAAAAGACAATGATGTTAGGAAAGGTGGAGGGAAGTAGAAAGAGAGGAAGGGCACAAACCCGATGGATGCACTCAATGAAGGAGATCATGGCCCTGGGGGTCTTGGATATGTCTCATTCATGGTATCATGTAGTCAAAGGCTACATACTACAATAACTGTGTATACTGAACGAGGTCCCTTTCACTGCATAAAACAAAACCTACAAAATCTCAATCCAGTCCAAATTTGCATCTCTTTTGCTGCTCACCTGGAAACACAAGTGACTTGTGATTAACTCCCAGTGCAAAATACCTTGAACTTTTCTAGTATACATAATTGGGTCTAATAATGAGCTGCATTGTCAGTCTACTAAAGGGTAAATTAATCCCAGCAGGGTGTTACATGTCACCTTTCGCCACTCTTCCTTTTTTCAGAGTCCTCTGGGCTTCTTGTCGCAGGCAGCTAATCACGTGTTTCCGAATTAAAAGGTTCATTTTAAGGCAGCCTTGCTGGCTGTCCCTATGTTGCGAAGCCGGAGGAGGGCAGGGAGGCGATAACTAGGTAAGGAAATGGTGACTTCTACACCAGCAGGCATTGCTGACCCATAGAGTCAACACTGTGGCTTAGGAACACCTAGGTTTTCAGACTTAAAAAAGGATCATAGAATCATAGAATAATAGAGTTGGAAGAGACCACAAGGGCCATCCAGTCCAACCCCATTCTGCCATGCAGGAACTCTTAATGAAAGCATCCCCAACAGATGGCCATCCAGCCTCTGTTTAAAGACCTCTAAGGAAGGAGACTCCACTACACTCTGAGTAAGGAGAGTGTTCCACTGTCGGACAGCCCTTACTGTCAGGAAGTTCCTCCTAATGTAATGGCTCTTTTCCTGTAGCTTGCATCCATTGTTCCAGGTCCTATTCTCTGGAGCAGCAGAAAACAAGCTTGCTCCCTCCTCAATATGACATCCCTTCAAGTATTTAAACAGGGCTATCATATCACCTTTTAACCTTCTCTTCTCCAGGCTAAACATCCCCAGCTCCCTAAGTCTTTTCTCATAGGGCATGGTTTCCAGACCTTTCACCATTTTGGTCACCCTCCTTTGGACATGCTCCAGTTTCTCCACATCTTTTTTTTAATTGTGATGCTCAGAACTGGACACAGTATTCCAGATGGGGCCTGAGCAAAGCAGAATAGAGTGGCGCTACTACTTCCCTTGATCTAGACACTATACTTCTATTAATGCAGCCTAAAATTGCATTGGCCCTTTTAGCTGCCGCATCGCACTGTTGACTCATGTTCAACCTGTGGTCTACTTGGACTCAGTCTCTGCCCATAGGGTCTCTGTGTGGAGATGGCAAGTAAAACACCAGGTTTGATGAAAGAAGGCTTCCTGAGGTGGTGAAGGTAGCTGAAAAAACAGATTTACTGATAATCTTCCTATGATTTCCTGAATACTTACACTGCCATCACATGGATAGCAGTTCCAAGTTGAACACAAGGGAGGAATTGGGTGTTTCCATTGCCACCTCCCAATGTTGTCCTTCACATTTCTGCAGGAAGCCTGGTTGACATTCAACTGGTTCTCCCAGCTGTGTTTGAGTTCACAGTGAGCCCAGTACAATAACGTCTTTGTTTAAAAAGAAAAGAGACAAAGGTGTTTTGGTGTGTAAACACTTTGTTTGCAGTTACACTGCATCAGATCCTTTCATTTGAAATAATTTTATTGGTATGGGAAACAGCCATTCAGGGTTTGATAATTCATGGGGAAGCTCATGGACAAAAGTGAGTTGAGCCAATAGCAAGAACTATAATCATGTCTGGCAGAAAACAGATTACTTTCTGGTTCTCCTTTCTCCAAGATTTATCTTTGTTGCTGGAGACAGTTAGAAAGAGGCTAAAATCTTAAAGGTTGAGGTCAGATATGAAATCATGCCACTCTATTATTATTATTATTATTATTATTATTATTATTATTATTATTAACCTTTATTTATGAAGCGCTGTAAATTTACACAGCGCTGTACATACAATCTTTTTAATTGGACGGTTCCCTGCCCTCAGGCTTACAATCTAAAAAGACACGACACAAAAGGAGAAGGGAGTGGTGGTGGGGAAGGGGATGAGCTCCAGCAGTTCTTCTGTACCTCCGAGCCCTGGATCGGGGAGATGGACTGGAGGGAAGGCTTGGCTTCTTAATGGATGATTAATCTTCTTCCAGGGAGGCAGACTAGAAAGTCAGACTCAGTTATAAGGATAGTATGGAGCAGGGGTAGGCAACCTGCGGCCCGCGGGCCGGATGCGGCCCGGCAAGGCCTTGGGACCGGCCCCAGCCTGGTTCTGCCGCCGATTGCCGCCAGGGCCTTTGGGCCGTGCGAGGGGCATGGTGGGGCAATTGTCTATAGAAGCCTCAGAAACATGCATTTATCTTAACATTTTTTAAAAAATCAGCAAATTTTCTCGCATGTCCTCCATTTTTTTAAAAAAAAGTGTCTTCCATTTGAAAATTTTGTCCTACGTTTGTCCCGGTTTATTTATTTATTTATTTATTTATTTTTAAAAAAATATTTAATTATTTATTTTTTGGCTTCGGCCCCCCAGTTGTCTGAGGGACAGCAACCTGGCCCCTGGCTCAAAAGGGTTGCCTACCCCTGGTATGGAGGTTCTGAAATCAAAGGCGACACAACTGTGAAGAGTACACCCACTTGTTCTGCAGTATAGGCCGCACTCCATCCAACCCTCATGGCTGATCTTAGAATCATAGAGTTGGAAGAGATGCCAAGGACCATCCAGTCCAACCCCCTGCCATGCAGGAACTTTAGTCAAAGCATCCCTGACAGATGGCCATCCAGCCTCTATTTGAAGACCTCCAAGGAAGGAGACTCCACTGCACTCCAAAGAAGGAGTCTGTTCCACTATCAAACAGCCTTTACTGTCAGGAAGTTCCTCCTAATGTTGAGGTGGAATCTCTTTTCCTGCAGCTTGCATCCATTGCTCCGGGTCCTGTTCTCTGGAGCAGCTGAAAACAAGCTTGCTCCCTCTTCAATATGACATCCCTTCAAATATTTACACAGGGCTATCCTATCACCTCTTAACCTTCTCTTCTCCAGGCTAAACATCCCCAGCTCCCTAAGGTGTTCCTCAAAGGGCATGGTTTCCAGACCCTTCACCGTTTTAGTTGCCCTTCTTTGGACACGCTCCAATTTTTCCATGTCCTTTTTGAATTATGGTGCCCAGAACTGGATACAATATTCCAGTGGGGCATGACCAGAGCAGAATAGGGTGGCACTATTACTTCCCTTGATCTAGACACTATACTTCTACTGATGCAGCTTAAAGTCACATTGGCCTTTTTAGCTGCCGCATCGCACTGTTGACTCATGTTCAGCTTGTGCTGTACATTGGACTCCTAGATCCCTTTCACACGTAGTTTCATTCAGCCAGGTGTCCCACATAATCCTATATCTGTGCATTTTATTTTTCTGTCCTAAATGCAGTACCTTACATTTCTCTGTGTTGAATTTCATTCTGTTAGCTTTGGCCCAGCTTTCTGGTCTATTCAGGTCATTTTCAATTTTGATCCTGTCCCTGGAGTATTAGCTAGTCCTCCTTGTTTGTTGTCATCTGCAAATTTGATAAGTATGCCCCCAATTCTGTCCTCCAAGTCATCGATAAAGATGTTGAATAGCACCAAGCCCAGGACAGAACCCCACTGGACACCCCTCTGGTCACTTCTCTCCATGAAGAAGAGAAATTTAGAGGGTTGGAATGGTTAGTTGGAGATATGTTGAAACCCTAAGTTATATCAAGTTTGAGGCTGTATAACATGATTAAAATGTGTTGTTGTTGTGCGCCTTCAAGTAATTTCCCACTTATGGCAACTCTAAGCTATAGCACGCTTTTCTTATCAAAGTTTGTTCAGAGTGGGTTTACCTTTGTATTTGTCTAAAAATGATGTGAAACCTGAAATCTAATAAAAAAAATAATTTCTACTCTTCATCTGAGGTACTTTACTTAGCTTGTGTGTAAATCCAGCACTGGCATTTCAGTATGCTCTTCACCAAATACTTCTTATCTAAGCCACTGGATGCAATAGGTCCTTTCTGTTCCAATGAGATGACCATCTCATTAACCAAGGTTGCAGCTCCTTGAATTTCTCCAAAGGGAGGGGAAGGGAATGGTTTGTTGTTATGCCATTAAAACTCCTTCTGTCCAAGTTTGGAATACCTGGTCACTCCTTTCATTTTTAATTCACATCGGGAGCCCAGAAAGGTTTTGTTCTGTTGCAGATGGCTACCCAAGCAATTACACAGGCATCCAGACAGAGAACCAGACTGCGTGTCTTGGCACTCTTTAAACTGAGACGAAAAGAACTGACACATATTTTATACTGTTCAGGAGCATGGGGAAAGAGACCATAATAATGACATGTCAGTTAGTGGTTTGTGGTTATGTTATATAATAAAAACCTTTTCGACACATGGAGCAGGAGAATGGGATTATTTTCACAGAAGAGGGTTTTTTTGTTCTTGTTTTTTTCCATACCTGGCATGTCTCGGCTGGTAAGAGGAGAGCTGGTGAAAATGCTAGGTTTTGATTTGGGAGTCTCTGGTTCTTTCCTCCAAAGCTCTTGGACTTGTTTCATAGAGTTGGAAGAGACCACTAGGGCCATCCAGTCCAACCCCATTCTGCCACACAGGAACTCTCAGTCAAAGCATTCCCAAGAGATGGCCATCCAGCCTCTGCTTAAAGACCTCTAAGGAAGAGACTCCATTGCACTCTGAGGAAGGAGTATGTTCCACTGTTGAACAGCCCTTACTGTCAGTTAGTTCCTCCTCATGTTGAGCTGGAATCTCTTTTCCTGTAGTTTGCATCCATTGTTCCAGGTCCTATTCTCTGGAGCAGCAGAAAACAAGCTTGCTCCCTCCTCAATATGTCATCCCTTCAAGTATTTAAACAGGGCTATCATATCACCTCTTAACCTTCTCTTCTCCAGGCTAAACATAACCAGCTCCCTCAGTCGTTCCTCATAGGGCATGGTTTCCAAGTCCTTCACCATTTTAGTTGCTGTCTTTTGGACACGCTCCAGTTTCTCAATGTCCTTCTTAAATTGTGGTGCCCAGAACTGGACACAATATTCCAGGTGGGCGCTGACCAGAGCAGAATACAGTGGCACTATTACTTCCCTTGATCTAGACACTATACTTTTATTGATGCAGCCTAAAATTGCATTGGCCTTTTTAGCTGCTGCTTCGCACTGTTGACTCATGTTCAACTTGTGATCTACTTGGACTCCTAGATCCCTTTCAGCTGTAGTCTCGTTCAGCCAGGTGTCCCAAGAATGGTTTAAGTCTAAAGTTCAATATGCACAAATCCTATCAATATCAAAAGAGAGCCGTGTAATTTCATTTATTTCTTCATTGTCTTTCAATCTTCCCAATAACAAATGTTTTCTGTTATCATTACATGGGACAAAAAAAATTAAAACATGGTACACAAAAACCTGCTTAGGTTATACTAGCTAAGGTACAGTGGTTCCTGCACATTCGCTGGGACTAGGGATGAAGGACCCCCATGAATATGGAAAAAACGCAAATAAAAAAACACTATTCTTACCTTAAATAACACCTCTCTAGGAATCTCCAAGTCCTCCAAGTGGAACTCTATGGTCAACATCTGCCATATGTTGATCATAGAATGATGGAGGACCTAGAGAAGTGTTTTCTCTGGAACTTCTAGGTTCTCTAACACAACTCTATGGTCAACTTCTGGCAGAGTTGCGCTGGAAGACCTAGAGCCGGGGTAGGCAACCTTTTTGAGCCAGGGGCCAGGTTGGTGTCCCCCAGACAACGGGGGAGGGAGCCAAAAAATAAATAATTAAATAATTAAATAATATAGGATAACATTTTCAAATGTAGGACACGTTTTTTAAAAATCGAGGACATGCCAAAAAATTTGATGATTTTTTTTAAAATGTTAATATAAATGCATGTTTCTTAGGCATGATCAAAATGGAGGACATTTGGGCATTATTCCTAGACAGATGGCAGAAATGTACTTCCCTTTCTGGCCAACACCCCCCCCCATTCCAAGCAGCACATTTGGGCATTGAACATGGCTTTACTTAAGATAGCCTCTTGCATATTTCAGAGGCTTGTTGCATAACCAAACTCTTTGGGTTTCACACTGAACATGGGTTCACATGGCTCTGCATATTGAACATGTCAAGGTGGTTTCACAGTTCTTGCACCAAGTGTATTTCTCAGAAGTGTGTGTCAAGGGACTTTGGTTTTTCTTCACTGCACATGAGTTTGTAAAAATCACAGCAATTTACATTGACCATGCCTCAGAGGCTTTCTGATATCAGTACAGTATCACCATTAAAGAACCAAAAACACACAGAAAAGGCACTTTGGAAAGTCACACTCTCTTGGCTTCAGAAACAGTGTGTGCATGCCTCACAATCATCATCATCATCATCATCATCATCATCATCATCATCATCATCATCATCATCATCATACTATCACTGTCAAACCAAGGGAGACTTCTTAGCATTAAAAGCACCCAAAATAAAATTTTAAAAAACTTTGAAGCCTCTGGCCACTCACCACCTCTTCCTTCCTCCTCTTCCTCCTCCTCCTTCTGCTCCCCCTTCTCCTCTTCCTCCTCTTCTTTCTTCTCCTCCTCTTCTTCCTCCTCCTCCTCCTCCTTCTGCTCCCCCCTCCTCCTCTTCCTCGTCTTCTTTCTTCTCCTCCTCCCCCTCCTCATCTTCCTCCTCTTCCTCCTCCTCCCCTCCTCCTCTTCCTCCTCTTCCTCCTCCTCCTTCTGCTCCCCCTTCCTCCTCTTCCTCCTCTTCTTTCTTCTCCCCCTCCCCCTCCTCCTCTTCTTCCTCCTCCTCCTCCTTCTGTTCCTCCCTCCTCCTCTTCCTCCTCCTCCTTCTGCTCCCCCCTCCTCTTCCTCCTCTTCTTTCTTCTCCTCCTCCCCCTCCTCCTCTTCCTCCTCCCCCCTCCTCCATGCGCTGTGCGGCCTGAGGGAGGGGCGGAGGAGGCAGAGGAGAAGGAGGTGGGTAGCGCTGGGAGGCAGGGAGGGCGGCACGGGCCCACGCTGGGAGGCAGGGAGGGCAGCGCGGGCCTGCGCAGGGAGGCGGGGAGGGTGGTGCGGGCCCGCACGGGGAGGCGGGGAGGGCAGCGTGGGGCTTCCCCCTTTGCCTCCTCTGCCCCAGGCCACACGGCCCTCCTCTTCCTCCTCCGCGCGGTGGAGGAGGAGGGGGGCAGCGCAGTCGCACGGCCCAGGTGGAGGAGGAGGAGGCGGTGGCAGCAGGACCAGGCTGGGGCCGGTCCTGCCGCCTCTGCGGGCCGCCTCCAGCCCGCAGGCCGGGGGTTGCCGACCCCTGACCTAGAGATTCCTAGAAAGAGAACAATTAAGCCAAAGCGCAAATAATCACATCTGCAAAAGTCAAAGCTACAAATATGGAGGGCCAACTGTACTTTATTTATTTGTTTGTTTGTTTGTATCTTGCTCTTTTCCCAGGACTGGGACTCAGAGCAGCTTCACAGCATTAAAAAACAGTACAATTAAAAACATTTTTTAAAATGTACATTAAAAAGAATTTTTTAAAATGGTCCAACATGCCAGCCTGTCCTTTTAGCAATTCCTTAAGCGCCTGTGTGAACAGATAGGTCTTCACCTGCCACCAGAATGCCATCAAGGAGGGAGTTGTTCTGACCCATTCCCTGGGCAGGGAGTTCCAGAGTCTAGGGGCAGCCACCAAGAAGGCCCTCTCTCGCATCACCACCAACCATATTTGTGATGGTGTTGGGACGGAGAGAAGGGCTTCTCCAGAGGATCTCAGAGTCCAGGACGGTTCATACCAGGAGAAAAAGTCTGTCAAATAGTGTGGACCCGAACCATGTGGGGCTTTATAGGTAATAACCAGCACCTTGAATTGTGCCTGGAAACAAACTGGCAGCCAGTGAAGCTGTTTCAACAGGGACATTGTATGGTCTCTGTAGTCTGCCCTTATTAACAGCCTGGTGGCAGCTCTTTCAACCAACTAAATTTTCCAAACACTTTTCAGAGACAGCCCCATGTAGAGCCCATTACTGTAGTCCAAACGAGATGTAACCAAGGGCATGTACCACCATGGCCAGATCTGGCTTTTTTGGTCTTCAAAACCTCCTTACGCAGTTATCTGGATGGAACATTTGCCCTGCCAACCCCAAAACCACTGATTGGCCATGGATGCCCAGTGGGACATAGTGGTTCCAGTGTTGGACTATGACTCTGGAGACCAGGATTCAATTCCCACCCCTGAAACCCACTGGGTGACCTTGAGCAAGGTCATGAAACCCATTGGCCATGAAACCCACTGGATGACCATGGGCAAGTCACATTCTCACAGCCTCAGAGGAAGGCAATGGCAAACCTCCTCTGAACAAATCTTGCTAAGAAAACGTCATGATAGGCTTGCCTAGGGTTGCCGTAAGTTGGAAATGAGTTGAAGGCACACAACAACAACAACAACAACAACAACAACAAGCCCTTGTTGCTATCCTACTGCCCTTGTTCAGCTTTCTAGCCTTCCAGTGTTAAACACCCCAGCAGAGCCCATCCAGACTGCAATAGGATCTCATTCTGAATTATCTTTGTTAAAAGCTTATGGGCTTTTATTTTTAATTTGGACAACAGTGGGAAAAGCATACCTGTCAGGTTTAATTCAATAGGTGAACTAGAAAAAACAAACAAAGCAAAATCACCTGCATTTTAATCACAGATCACCGATTGTGACTGCTGTGGTTGCTTTGTAATGATTTCCTTCGGTGTGATATTCTTTTCTGCACAAAATAGCTGGCAAAATGTTCCACTCGTTTATTTGAACCCAAACGGGAATTGAGCCGGAGAATTCACCTGCAGCCTTTTCCGTCTGCCTCATTTCAGTGGGGTCTTTATCATTGCTAACTTTTATTTTAGGAAGCGGGAGAGAATGAAACCAAACAATAAAATACGGCCGCAATTCAAATTATATTTTGCGTGCAGCATGCATTCGAAAGAGCAACCAGCCTCTTGGTCTCCGATGGGATTTTCTTTCTCTCTTACTGCAGTCTAATTACATGCTTTTTGAGAAGCTCCCTTGTTAGTTCTCAATTTTATGCGCTGACGGTGGATGAGTTGTGAGCGTCCGGTGAGTGCCTTTGCATATTATTTTATTATCTCCTTCAAAGCATAAAACAAACAAACAAAAAATAATAACCCCAATCTGTTTTGTTTTGGTTTTGCACGATGCTTTAATGATATTTTTGACAGAAAGCCAAAACACTTGCAGTTTTCTGCAGGGAGAACTGAAGAGTGCCATTGTATTTGTGTGTTTCTGCATGGCTTTTTTTATTTTTCCCTGTAAATTTCAAGCACCTACAATGCCCAATGGTGGAACATGACCCTATAAGCAGCTGTCATGAATATTTGCTTATTTAAATTTTACATCCTCTCCCATTTTGAAGGCTCAAGGCAGTGAACATGGTTTAAAACAATAACAGCTGTAAAATGTCTGGGAACAGGGCCTTTTCCTCCCTGACGTGAAGAACAAAATGTTATTCTCTGTCTCCTGTTCACATGCAGAAGCTGGGTACTTGGTAGTTGAAATGTGATTATACCTTGATGATGTAGAGCTTGCAAAATTACTTTTTAAAGTAGGGTTTGATTAGTAAGCTGGTGTTAGAATTATAGAGTTGGAAGAGAATGCAAGGGCCATCCAGTCCAACCCCATTCTGCCATGCAGGAACTCTCAATCAAAGCATCCCGTTCTACGGCCATCCAGCCTCTGCTTAAAGACCTCTAAGGAAGGAGACTCCACTACACTCTGAGGAAGAAGTGTGTTCCACAGTCGAACAGCCCTTACTGTCAGTTAGTTCCTCCTAATGTTGAGGTGGAATATTTTCCTGCAGCTTGCATCCGGGTCCTAGTCTCTGGAGCAGCAGAAAACAAGCTTGCTCCCTCCTCAATATGGCATCCCTTCAAGTATTTAACAGGGCTATCATATCACCTCTTAGCCTTCTCTTCTCCTGGCTAAACATCTCCAGCTCCCTGAGTCGTTCCTCATAGGGCATGGTTTCCAGACCATTCACCATTTTAGTCACCGAGTCCTAAGGACTGGAGCACAGCTTTGGCACAACTTCCGGCCTCTTAAGATGTGTGTGTCATTTAACCAGCATACCTCCAAGGTGACCCGAAGCAGCTTTATTTTGGCCTGTCTGTTCAGGCCCTTAGATTCCATAGAATATTGCCATAAAAGTTAATGTGGAATAATAGTGCTGCAATTGCATAGTGTGAATGGGCCCCAATCTCATTCCATGTTAGCATTTCCACAGGAGCGTTTTCAGAATAAATGCCTTGGAGGAATTACCGTATATACTTGACTATAAGTCAACCTCATGTATAAGTCGAAGGCAGGTTTTTGGAGCCAAAATTATGGTTTTCAATATGATCCGTGGACCGTAGATAAGTCAAGGATAAAACTTAGGAACAAGTAACAAAGAATCTAAAGAATGAAGGAAAGGAAAGCAGTGTCTAAAGAATTTACAAAGTTTCAGCAGGCACAGCT
Source organism: Sceloporus undulatus (assembly GCF_019175285.1). Taxonomy (NCBI): domain Eukaryota; kingdom Metazoa; phylum Chordata; class Lepidosauria; order Squamata; family Phrynosomatidae; genus Sceloporus; species Sceloporus undulatus. The sequence goes on from NC_056532.1 coordinate 12,648,484, forward strand.
GTGCACATTAAGGGCTGGATGAACGAGAAAGTAGAGGGGAGTCAGTGCTTCAAGGACAGATTATGCTCTTGCCTTTCACCAGGGATTGCTCACACACACACACACACACACACACACACACACACACACACACACACACACTTGTCCCTCCATATTTGCTAGGGTTAGGGGCACAAGATCCCAGTGAATATGGAAAAACCGCAAATAACAAAAACACCATGTTTTCACCTGAGAGGACACCTCTCTAGGAATCTCTAGGTCCTTCAGCACAACTCTATGGTCAACATCCAACAGACATTGACCATAGAATTGCGCTGGAGGAGCTACAAAGGCCTAGTAGAGTATTCTCTCTAGGCATCGCTAGGTCCTCCAGGGAAACTTTTAGTTGAAGTTGACCACAGAGTTTCACTGGAGGACCTAGATATTCCTAGAGAGAACAGATTAATTAAGTCTGTGAATAACCAAAGCCGCAAATATCAAAGCTGAAAATATAGAGGGATAAGTGTATATTAAAAAAGAGTTAAAGTACAGTTGACCTGTGGATATATTGTAGTTTTCATTACTCTGTTTCTTGTCTTTTATTATCTTCCTGTAACATCTCCACTGAGTCCTACTGGAGGGTGGTATGAAATATTTAAACCAATAAAATATTTAAACCAATAAAAATAAAGCAAACATTGCACAGCAATCTGTGGCATAGGTGATTACACCACCAATATTTCATTTAAGTCCATTTAAATATGGGCTGTGTCTACCTTAGCTGATATGGACTTTTTCCCTATACAAGCCTATAAAAACCAGGCTTTAATTAGGTGCTGAAAAAACAGCAAACCAGGTCTAGTGAATCACCATTATCCAAACACTAATACTCATATAAATCTGAAATTTTAGTTATAAAATTGACCCAAAACCGAACCATATGAGTATATACAGTGTTTGGAATAATGGTAGAATTCACTAGACCTGGTTTTGCGTTTTTTAAGCACCTAATTTAAAGCCTGGTTTTAAGGCTTGATAGGAAAAAGTCCATATCAGCATAAGGTAGACACAGCCCATAATTTAAATGGACTAATTAATATTGGTGTGTAATCACCTATGCCACAGATTGCTGACGAATGTTTGCTTTATTTTTATTGGTTTAAATATTTTATTGGTTCAAATATTTCATACCACCCTCCAGTAGGACTCAGTGGAGATGTTACAGGAAGATAATAAAAGACAAGAAACACAGTAATGAAAACTACAAGCCTAACAATAACCAGAGAGATTAAAACAACAGAGAGTGGCAGCTGAAGCATCACCACGCAATTCAACAGAATGTATAAAAAGAAACAAAGTGCACAGTTTGCTTTTACTAGACAGAAAAGAGCCCAAGCTAATATGAACGGATATTTTGCTCAGCAACAAAATGAAGCCCAGGCTAGTGCTAGGCCTGTCTTGAGAAAGGCATTGTATAGATGGGATGGGATGCCCTGGTCAAGAAGTCAAGCAAAATATGACTACAAGGCTTGTGTGATGAAAGGTGATCTTTCATGTCCAGCTTCTTCCTAACTCCATGTTGTAAGTGTAGATGAAGAGCCCATCCCTTTGACTCTTTGGAACTAGGTTTAAACTACACCTATGTGAACATGTACATTGGTTGAGATCTGGTTCTTCACCCCACAACAACTTCAAATCCTTGGTGGCTTCAGGAACTGCAAAACGTGTAAGGAGGCAATCCTTTCTCTAACTCCAATCCTTAATATAGAGGATGAGTTGACTTCTTACATGTCTTGTAGTTCCTGAAGCCACCAAGGCTTTGACGTTGCTGTGAGGTGGAGAAATACTCCAGATCTCAACTAATTTACGTTTTATAGGGTAGTCGTGACAGTTAAAAGTGGTGTCAAATCGCAATTATTTCTGCAGCCCTGGTTGTTTGCTGGTTTGCTCCATTTGGGAGTGGGTCTTGAAACCCAGGTCCTCCAGGAACTACAAGACTTGTAAAAAGTCAATCCTTTCTCTAACTCCAATCCTCATTATATAGGATGGGTTGACTTTTTACAAGTCTTGTAGTTTCTGGAGGATTTGGGTTTCAGGAGCTACTCCGAAATTGAGCGAACCAGCAAACAACCAGGGCTGCATCTGCACTGCAGAGATAATGCTGTTTGACACCACTTTAACTGCCATGGCTCCATCCTATAGAATCCTTCTTTTGCTGCTGCTGTTTGTTGCTAAAAGCAGTTTTGGTTTGTAGAGGTCTTATGAAAAAGAAACCAAAACAATATGATCTACCATTGTTGCAGTGTTGCCAATTTCCGGGTAATAAAAAGCCTTTCCGGGTAATTTCCGGGTATAAAATATGTATGGGGGATTTCCAGGGAATTAAACCTTCCCGTTGGATCATTAAAAGCCTTTCCGTTTATTGGGAATTATTTCACTTCCCACCCCCCCAAAAAATGGCCAAAAAGACCTTCCGTCCCCCAAAAAATGGCCGACCCAGAAGTCCCCACCACCTTTTGCCTTCCCATAGTGCTTTGCAGCTCCTTGACCTGGAAGTCCCACCCGCTGACCCAGATGCCCCGGGGAATTTGGGTACATTTGGGGGATTTTCACAGGGGTTTCCTTCAAGGGTGATTGGTTGGCAGCACTGCTGCAGGCACTGCTTTTTCCATCATAGGAATCACTGACGACTTGTCATGTAGCTGTCAAAAGATGAGGAGCATGGGAGAAAAACAAAACAGTGGCAACCACCTACATGTCTGAATATTCAGGGATCCAAGAGCCAGATTTGTTAAAGACTAAATTCAGCAAACTTGGGAGTTTATCAAACGGGAGGAATTTCTCTTAAATTCAAATGAAAAGAAAGTGGGGCCAAAACGTATTCACTTAAAGTCACTAGTTTTGTGCAATTACGTGAATGTGCATTGTATTCGAACTGGCTTCCCATTGCCTGAAAATAGCATGCCATTGCCCGAATTTGCGTGTGGCGGGCTATCACGTAATAACGTGAAACCACATGATTGGTGTTCGGACTGACTTCCCATTGCCCAAATTTGTGCGTGGCAGTCTATCACACAATAACGTGAAACCCCATGATTGCATTCAGATTGCCATCGGATTATACTTCCAGTTCCCCTTGTCTGATAAATTCCTTGGGTGGGCAGATTTGCCTGTTTTACATCACCCAGTTTCATTTAAAACATGCTCCAGTTCTTTTCACTGAACTTTATGAAAATGTGTAGAAAATGCAATTCAAAAAAATGAAGCAAACAAAATGCCCACCCATCCATAGACGCATTACAACAGTGCTTAATCTAAGGCAGGGGTAGGCAGTCTTTTTGAGCCGGGGGCTGGGTTGCTGTCCCTCAGACAACTGGGGGGCCCAAGCCAAAAAATAAATAATTACATTATTTTTTTTAAAAAAAATTAAATATATAAATAAACAAGGACAAATGTAGGACAAAATTTTGAAATGGAAGACACTTTTTTTTTTAAAAAAAATGGAGGACACGCAAAAAAAATTGCTGATTTTTTAAAAAATGTTAATATAAATGCATGTTTCTGAGGCTTGTATAGACAATTGCCCCCCAAAGGCCCCGGCGGCAATCAGCGGCAGGACCGGGCTGGGGCCAGTCCCAAGGCCTCGCCGGGCCACATCTGGCCCACGGGCCACATGTTGCCTACCCATGATCTAAGGGCATGTGAATACATCAGTGGATGAGCAACTGTCTTTTTAAATACGTCCGGGACGCTGTCTCACTCATCTCCTGTATAAGTCCAGCCTGCCTACCTCTGTGTGTGTTTTGGCTTCCAGGCCTGGCTTGAGAATGACTCTCAAAGCAGCTCCTGAATGCCAGCTAGCACTGTGTTATTTCATTGTTGTTTATTCTCTCCTTTTAAAAAAAACAATGAAGGCAATTAAAAGGAGATTTAGCAGCTTTCAGTTATGTTGCAACTTGCAACCAGGTGAAAGGATTTTGGATTCTTTTTCCTAGTGAGTACCTGCCTGCCCTCTTAAAAAAGTGAGCCAAATTAATCCTGTAAAAGGAAACGGACCTTCCTCTAAATTAGTGGTTCTTAACCTTTCCTATCTGGTGCCCCCAAACAACTTTCCCTGCGAAAAAAGGTTAAGAGGTGATATGATAGCTCTGTTTAAATACTTCAAGGGACGTCATATTGAGGAGGGAGTAAACAAAAGACTAGGATCCAGAGCAATGGATGCAGGCTCCAGGAAAAGAGATTCCACCTCAACATTAGGAGGAACTTCCAGACAGTAAGGACTGTTCGACAGTGGAACAAACTCCCTCAGAGAGTGATAGAGTCTCCTTCTTTTGAGGTCTTTAAACAGAGGCTGGATGGCCATTTGTCGGGGATACTTTGATGGAGAGTTCCTGCATGGCAGGGGGTTGGACTTGATGGCCCTTGTGGTTTCTTCCAACTCTACGATTCTATGTAGAGTTGTTGTTTTTCCCATTTGTTTCTACGATCACCATTCTGATAGCAACAAATGGGAAAAACAACAACCCACCCCTGCTTTCTTTCTCCTAGAATGATGCTTATAGTCTGTATGATTGAATGGCGATCTGCCATTGGGCTTTCACTGCCATGTTATTAAGCTAGAAACAGGGGGTGGTAACCCTTCTGATGCTTCCAGCCATTTTAGGAAATAGGGGCAAATAGAGTTTCCTTTTTTCCAAGTATTGATTGGTCCTGGGTTCCTTCTGCTCTAGATTCCACCCCATTTCAGACTATCTAGGGCTCCTAGTCTTGATAGTTATGTATGACTCTCAAAACTAGTTGTGGTGGTCCTAGAATGGAAGGGTGCATCATTTCTTGCCTAGCTATCAGGTTGCCCACTTTGGAAATAAAAATGCTGGACAAGTTAGGCCAGTGATGGTGAACCTATGGCACGCGTGCCAGAGGTGGCACTCGGAGCCCTCTATGTGGGCACATGTGCCGTTGCCCCAGCACAGAGTTTGCCAGAGTTTGTTACTAGAAAGCCAGAGGGACATGGCACTTGGCAATAAATAAGTGAGTTTTGGGTTGCAGTTTGGGCACTCGGCCTCGAAAAGGTTCACCATCACTGAGTTAGGCCAAATCTGTGTGCACTTGCAGTGTTGTATCATTAGCATGTGTTACAACATCTGCCTATAGTTAGAACATCTTTTTTTTAAAAGCCACTTATATTGTGGTTGGAGTATTGTGCACAAGGGTACTGACATACAGCGGACACTTCCCATCCCTCTTCTTATCCAAGAAACACTTGTCTCTAGAAAATCAAGGGGGTTATATACTCAGACACCCTTTGCCAGAAAACAAAAACAAGTAAAATCTGGAAAATAAAATGAAAACTATCAATGAGTTTTTGAACTGTGTGTTGTATTTTCTGAACCCAGTGAAATTCAGTGCTGATTCCAGTCTATTAAGAACCAGAATGTCTGCTTTGCCACATCTTGGTGAGGACATAGCAAACAGCTCTACAGATAATAATGTCATGGAATGGCCTTATAGATCTAGTTCTCCGTGGAATCTGAACGAAACTGTTGCAAGTATATCTCATTTAATGACATAGATGTGTTCCTGGCCATTGCGTCTTTAATAGAACATTTGATGCCAGAGGCAGAAATAATATAAATATAATAGGAATAGGTTGTCGTTGTGTGCCTTCAAGTCATTTCCAACTTATGGCGATGCCAAGGTGAACCTATCATGTGGGGTTTTTTTTGGGGGGGGGTGTTGTATTTGTTTTTCTCTGATACAGAGAAAGTGTGACTTACCCAAGATCATCTAGTGGGTTTCCATGGCCAAACAGGGATTCAAACTCTAATTTCCAGAAGTCCAGCACTCAAACCACTAGACTTCACTGGCTTAGAAAAGCAGTTCTATATGTTTCAGCAAACATTTTATTTAAAATTAAATAAACGCATGTGAAACAATGAAACAAACAGGTTGGAGAAGCTTTGCGTAAGTCAGCAAACACATTTTGAACCATTATCAGCCTGTGCAGACCAGCCATTAAGGCCGGCCTGGAAGCAGAGTTGGGGCACATTACGCATGCCATGACTCTGCTCCATGGCGGCATGATGCCATGCACTACACCGCATGGCATCACAGCGCTCCTCTGGCACTGTGTTAAGATGACACAGGGCCAAAGGAGCACCATAAAGCCGTGGTGTGGCACGGTGGCTATGGTGCCCTTTCAAGGGCACAAAAAAGGAGCCACTTTTTAAGGTGCCTTTTTGCACCACGGAAAGTCCAGATTGGGGCTGTGAAATGCACAGCCCCTAAGAGACCACTTGAAAGCTTCTTCCAAAATTAATCCAGGGGTGATTTTTTTGTTTGTTTGTTTTTTCACCATCCTTCACTTGCCTCATGATTTCTATTTTAGTAACCAGATCTCATAGAATCATAGAATCATAGAATCACACAGTTGGAAGAGACCACAAGGGCCATCTAGTCCAACTCCCTGCTATGCAGGAACTCTCAATCAAAGCATCCCAGAGAGATGGCCATCCAGCCTCTGTGTTGTCTCTGCTGCTGCTTCTACAAATGTTGGGAGTAGCTAGTAGGCTTATCGGCTATCCCCTTTTCTCTCTGATTTGCTATTCATGCATGCTCAGAGATTTGGGTGACACATGCTTTTTGTCGGTTGTAAGCAGGCACAACCAGCTACAGTAAATTCAGAAGTTCAGCTAGATTAGAATCCCATTCTTCTCTAGCTTGTCTTTTTAAAATTTTCATTGTTTGTTGGAGACATGCTACTGCAACCTGATATCAAAAGTCTATATTTTGCTCACTCCACCACCCTCCCAATGCCGATACTGCTAAAAATGTTTTTCAGCTAAACAGATTACAAGCAGCGAAAGGAGGCTGAGCAAGCATAAAAAGGCTTTTGCAAAAAGGAACTTCTTTGTCATAGACTTTTAAAACTGAAATATGCTTTGGGGAACTAAATGTCCTGTCTGTGTGTGAGAGGATTAAGGCAGCAGGTGTGAAATTAAAGGATTTATGCTGGGCTCTCTCTTACATAGGTAAGGACACCGAGAATAAATTAGGTGAAGTAGAAAAGAGACCTGTCATGGGATCTCGTACTACAGATGTAACTCTTGGACTATTTCGTCCTTGAACACGAAGACAAATAGCTTCTATATTCTTCTTCCTTCTGTGGGGAGTGGGGAGTTTGAGAATACTTTTGCACAGTTCTTGCCTAGTACAGGAAATAATTCAGGGCAGAAATTCATATATGGAAATGTGGTTTTTCTGCAATTTTCCAGCTCAATCATATTGACCCGATACAGATGGGCAAAAAGCTCCATGCTGGGGCCGATTTAAGGGCTCCGTAAGGCTGGGCGTCCATATGCGCCCAGCCCTAATAGCAGCCTCTGAGCGCCATCTTGCTGCAGCTGCACCCACATGGGATGCATGACGATGACGCATAGGCATCCATGCACCCAAACAGCGCTCGCCAGAAGCGGCGGCATCAAGATGCACAAGCGCCATTATGGCGCTCCTAAAAAGAGGCTGCTCTAGGTGGCTTCTTTTTAGGGAGCGTGTCGGTGCCGTGTGGTGCAGTTAGTACAGTGCCGACAAGGGGCAAAACAGGTGCCATGGAACCAACCGTCTGTATCCCCCATTGTTACTCATAGCCAGAGGAGACCCATTGAATCAATGTGATATGTCTACATATTGACTCACAATTTAACCGGCCAACTCAGGATTCAAGCCAAAAGCAAATTTCCACAAATACTACTACTACTACTGTTTTCTTACCCACCTCTTCCCATGGATTGAGACAGTGAACAACAACAGAAAAACAAATATGCATCAGTTAAGAATACAAAATCAGTTTAAAATATACATCATTTTAAAAGAACAAATAAGACACATGCATATTAAAAAAATATATGTTTAAAATCCACCATTCAAAATTTACAGTTTTAAAAATCATCTTCAATGCTGTTTTAAATTTGGACAGAATATTCAGCTGTCAAATTCCTTCTGGCAGGTCATTCCGCAGTCTAGGTTCTGGGCACCACAATTCAAAAAGGACATTGAGAAACTAGAGCATGTCCAAAGGAGGGCAACTAAAATGCTGAAGGGTCTGGAAACCTTGAAGCCCTTTGAGGAACGCCTTAGGGGGCTGGGGATGTTTAGCCTGGAGAAGAGAAGGTTAAGAGGTGATATGATAGCCCTGTTTAAATACCTGAAGGGATTTCATATTGAGGAGGGAGCAAGCTTGTTTTCTGCTGCTCCAGAGAACAGGAACTAGAGCAATGGATGCAAGCTGCAGGAAAAGGGATTCCAGCTCAACATTAGGAGGAACTTCCTGACAGTAAGGGCTGTTCAACAGTGGAACACCCTCCCTTGGAGTATAGTGGTGTCTCCTTTCTTGGTGGTCTTGGATAAAATTTCACTTCTGAGTTATTCTTCCTAAGTGGGAAACATTTATTGTTGAATTTCTTTCTGTCTTTATCTCTCCTATACAGTCGGCATGCCCCATATGTAGGCTTCTTATATGTGAACTTGAGGTCATACGGATGGGAAGCTCCACTTAGATGAATGGCATGCACACCGTGCTGCAAATGGGAGTGTGCCGCATTCATCCAAATGTGGCTTGAGCATGCACTGAATTTGCTTTACGCAGGAGGGGGGTGTCTGAAACGCATCCCCCGTGCAAAGCAAGGGTCCACTGTACTTTATAAAGGCTCACAAGCAGCCACAGGGTGGTAGTCAATTGACACTATAATAAAGATATGCAAGCTAGATAGTGATGGTGAGACTTGTGATATCTCCAGAAGGAATAACTACCACAACACTCCTCCAGTGTATTTTTGTGTGGCGCTGGGGAAAGGGAAAGGTTTGCAGCGATGACTCCCAACTTAACAACCTGTAGAGAGGATGGAGAAATGGAGCGGAGGGTCATTTTAGCTCAGCCAAGGGGCAGGCCTGTTCTTTGCTGCCCCAGAGGATAGGACCACAACTAAAATGGTGAAGGGTCTGGAAACCATGCACTATGAGGAACGCCTTAGGGAGCTGGGGATGTTTAACCTGGAGAAGAGAAGGTTAAAAGGTGATATGAGAGCCCTGTTTCAGTATTTAAAAGGATGTCATATTGAGGAGGGAGCAAGCTTGTTTTCTGCTGCTCCAGAGACTAGGACCCGGATGCAAGCTGCAGGAAAAGATTCCACCTCAACATTAGGAGGAACTAACTGACAGTAAGGGCTGTTCGACCGTGGAACACACTTCTTCCTCAGAGTGTAGTGGAGTCTCCTTCCTTGGCGGTCTTCAAACAGAGGCTGGATGGCCATCTGTCAGGGATGCTTTGACTGAGAGTTCCTGCATGGCAGGGGGTTGGACTGGATGGCCCTTGTGGCCTCTTCCAACTCTATGATTCTATGATTCTAATGGGGTGTGTGTGTGTGTGTGTGTGTGTGTAATATTTATTTCTGTACCGCTTTTCCTGGGAGATCAAAGCGGTTTCCAAGTTCAAAGGGAATATATATTTTAAACATGTTACAATATAATATACAGTCAAGAATACTGTGTCTTCAGGCCAGCCTGTTCTCTCCCTCACAGGTCCAAGGATGACAGTTACGGAAGGAGGACACTGTCTCTTGAGGCCAGCCTGTTCTCTCCCTCACAGGCCCAAGGATGACAGTTACGGAGGGATAGGCTTGCCATATCCCGCCTGGGGACGGGACTTTCCCAGTTTGGGGCGGGTCCACACAGTCCCGCCCCGGTTTGGCCCCGCCCCTGGGACACCCCCATTCCAGCGAGGGCCTGGAGGCTGGGGCTTGGGAGAAGCTCTCCCAGGCCCCTCTGGAGGCCCTGGAAGCGGCTCCGCGGTCGCGCAGCAGTCCTCCAGGGCCTCTGGGGCTTGGGAGAAGCTCTCCCAGGCCCCTCCGGAGGCCCTGGAAGCGGCTCCGCGGTCGGAGCTCCGGCTGTGGGGTCCTCCAAGGCCTCTGCGAGGCCGAGAAGGAGGCCGCTTGCCACCGCGGCGATGGCCATGATGACAGGCGGCCCCCATGCTCCTTCCCGGCCTAGGAGCAGCCCGAGGCTTCCTCCCAAGCTGGGAAGGAGAAGGAGGACAAGCTTCAAAAATGTAGGACCTTTTTTTATTATTTCCTGGCCAGGAAATTTTTAAAAAATGTCCTACATTTTTGAACCTTGTCCTACATTTGTCCCGGTTCGGAGATCCTCTGCTATGGCAACCCTTCGGAGGGAGGGCACTGTCTCTTGAGGCCAGCCTGTTCTCTCCCTCACAGGCCCAAGGATGACAGTTACAGAGGGAGATCTTGTACACCTTTGAGACTGAAAGAAAGACGTTGTCAGCATGAGCTTTCTTAGACTTCAGCCTACTTCCTTTAAGTTACAGTAGAGTAGATTTTGATGGAACATTAGTAGGAGCTTCTTCACAGTAAGAGCAGTTCAGCAATGAAACCAACTGCCTAGAGAGGTGGTGGGGTCTCCTTCTCTGGATCTCTTCAAAATGAGGGTGGACAGCTACCTGCTGGAGATGCTTTAACAGCTCAGTGATTTCCAAATTTTGGTCCTCCAGGTGTTTTGCACTTCAGCTACCAGAAGCCTTAGCCAGTTTGCTCAACAAGAAAGCATTCTGAGAGCTGAAGTTCAACACATCTGGAGGACCAACGTTTGGAAAAGCTGGAGATCCTGCATTGAGCAAGGGGTTGATTCTGTTATTCTAACCGTGATTCTGATCTGGCAACTTACAACACATCTCACCATCCCCAGTCATTATGGTCAGTTGGGGTTAATGGGGTTTCTAGCCCCTCACATTTAGAAGATGAAGGCTTGCACAAGGTTGTTTTGGCTTTTATTTTTCTGACTGCAAGAAGCTCATTTTCCAGGGCTAACTTGGGTATCTAAAAACAAAAGGTTAATCATCAGTCTTTGGATTCTTAGCTTTTCCTTTTTGCTCTTCTCCTTGTATTCAACCATGACTCAATCCTGCTGCCCCACATAACAAATAATAATAATAATAATAAATTTATTATTTTTATACCGCCCTTCCATAGATCAGGGCGGTTCACAGCAAATATCAATAAAACAATTAAGAATACATAAAAACACCCCTCTCTCACTGACCCCTCCCCCCTGGTAAAAAGCCACCACAGCGGCAAGACAGTCCTCCGCAGTTCTGGGGAGCTTCTTCCCAGGTGACATGGGGGGGGCAGCGGCAGAAGTAGTCCTCCACCAGCTCTCAGGCAGTCCCCGATGTTGCTGGGTCTGCCTGATGGCTCCCTCTGAGGCCGAGATGACAGTTGAAGAGGGAGGGGCCTCTTCCTTCAGGCAGTCCTTGATGTTGATCTTCTAGTGTGTTTGCCTTCCACATGAACATGAATGTTGCATCACGGGACAGCTTTGATCCCATTCCAAACCGTGAGTTGGAAGGAGCCAGGTGGAGCTGAGGGGGGGAGACACCTTTCTTTGCTTTGCTTTGCAATATTAAAGTGTGTTTCCTGCACAACCTGTTTTGAGTGCTGTGCCTGATGATTTGGCACACCCATTTAACCTGTAAAACAGCCAGCCGGCAATGTCTCACTTGGAGAAACATTAACAAAGGGAAGCTGGGGAGAAAGAAAGCCCAGGATATATGGACAATCAGGCTGGTGCCTGGCTTCAGAAGAACTCAATTGAAAAATGGTCCCAGGTTTTGGATGCATGTAACAATTGCTTGGGTTGGTGGAAGGAGTGGGACACTGGAAACATGATGGATCTCTTGAGCAGCCTTCTGGTGAGTAGCGGGCAAAGGAGTTGCGTTCACTCCTCCATGGGGGCTGATAAATAAGTCTGCCAAATAGCATGGCTTCATTAATGATGTGGAAATTAAATACTTGCCCTGAGAAAAGCAGAGAAAGATGGAGAGAGACAATCTAGAAAGACTCTCTGGATGCCTTCAAACCACCTTCTGTTGTTTGCCTGCGCATATGTTCTCTCTCCTATAAGCAGCTACTTGTTCCTGTTTTTTCTATTCTTGTCCCCACAGTGGCAATGGGGATCCTGTGCCCCCCAATGTCGCCAAACTCCAAATCCCATCAGCCATAGTCAGTATGGCAACAGCCAAGCATTACAAGCATTGCAGCTGCTTACAACAGCAGCTGGAAGGAGAAAGGTTTTTCCAAACCTCCACTAGACAGAGCTTTGTGTAAAAATGCCCTTGCAACTGGGAACTATCAGAAGATCAATGTGTTCTCACTCCAGAACATTGATATAATTCCAGTTTGGGTGAAATGTTTGAGAATCAGTCATGACAGTTAAGGAATTCTTTGTCACCTCTTCTCCTGAGCTTTCTTCTCATAACTTCTGATCTGAATGAAAACTTGGTTGACTCTTCCACGTATACATGGTTTCACATTCCTTCTGGATTCAGTTGTTTAGAGAGTTCCTAAGTGCTATTCTTCCTGCATTAAAGTTTGTAAATGGTTATCAGGGTGCTTTTACCATTTTGGCAGATGGGGTATGATCTCTTTACCCTCCCCAAGTGTCCACTGCAGGACACTGATTGATACGCCGGGATTCAAATTGAATCCAAGGTGAGGCATTCCTATTGGAAACCGAATTAACTCTAGAATAGTTCTAGAGTAACCCGCAATCATTCCCACCTAAAATCGAATCGTAACGCGGTTTATTATTTGATTCGTGTTATCGCCATTTAACGCGGGTTAAAAAAATAGAAGGGTCGAACCTACATTTTTTCCTTGAATCGGGATAGGAATCGGAGCATTTAAATAGGAACAACAGCCTTTGAAATCAGGTTAGCTGGATGGGAGGAGCGGAGCGCGATGGGCTGGCTTGGGGGGGAGTCATCCGTCGTGGCTGTCGCCATTTTTGCTTCCCTCACCCCTTTGTTTGCTGTGGTCTTTCAATAAGAGATAAGGATTTTTTATTTTATTTTAATGGTTTACAGGCGCTTAATCTCTTCAGCGCTTTAAGCGCCTGAAGTCTCGGCTGCTCAAGCACCTGCATCTGCCAAAGGACTACAAGGCTTCCCCCGGTGGATTGCAACCCCTCTGTGTGGGGAGAGCCCATTTCTAACGGAGGAGAGGCAGGAAGGGAAGCCTCCTCTCGAAGAGGCATTCCCT
>NC_056532.1:12681565-12706524 GCF_019175285.1 Sceloporus undulatus
ACCAAAGCTGCACTCCAGTCCTTAGAACTGGAGTGTGGCTTTGGTGCAGCTTTTGGACTGTTAGGACGCATGCATCATTGAAATACCATACCTCCAAAGTGACTCGAAGCAGCTTTATTTTGGCCTGTCTGTAACAAGCCTATGATTCTATGTTCTCTCTAGGTCTTTCAGTGCAATTTTTGGTTATTGTTGACCATAGAGTTGCACTGGAGGACCTAGATAGTCATAATCTGCGAATAATCAAATCTGCAATTGTCAAATCTGCAAATATGGAGGGATGAGTGTACTTACCCGTAAGGTCAATAAAGCTGGAAGGCACAGGGAGAAGAAGCTTCTAGTAATATCTCTCTCATTAGAAACAAGATATCTAAACTAAGGCTGCTATGCTTTGGGCATACAGTTTGCCCATGGTGAAATTGTTCCTCAGACCTTTTATATTGCGTATACTATTGTTGTTACTGTCTGTATTGTGATGTCTCAGGTATCAGGCTCATTGTATTTTTCCAAGTGTCCAGAAACCCTGAGAATAATCTTGGACTGATGAGAATCTTTGCAGTTCAGGGCTTATTTTAATGTAAATTTTATTGTTTTCATGTTTATTGTTATTGCTTTGTATTATCCTCACTGTTGTAAGCTGCCCAAATTCCCAGTGATTGGGCGGGATATAAATAAATTCTATTATTATTATTATTATTATTATTCTCAAAATTTGCATGTGGTTGATTGGTGCAGAAAATACTATTTTCTGGGCAGTAAATAATATTTCTGCGTAAAAAAATATTGTGCAGAAAATGCTGTTTTCTATGCAAAACGACCATGTGCAAATTTTGTGCAGAATAAGTCCCAGGTTACAAATAGATTTTTAAAAAACGACATGATTTTCTTGCAGCGAAAAGAAGATTGTTTAAATCGCTTGTTGCATTCTTTGACTGTTTGATACAATTTCAGCAAGTTTGGAGCCCCTTCCCCATTTGATTGAGGCCCAGGAGGGAATTTTTCATAATAGAAAGTGACCAGAAATTATTCATAAAGGCTTTACCGGCTCGGGAAAGAGCAAAAACAGGGGAGAAAGTGCCTTCCATAACCCCTGCATGTACATGGTGAGCTCTTCCATTTTAAAGCAATGGGAAGGAGGGCCACAGGGCAGCTACATGTGACTCACATTCTCTACTTTAAACCCCCCCCCCATTTAGCACATATTTCTATGAAGTGCTCCCTCAAGCAGTGAAAGACGTCTGTTTGTCACTGCACGTGACCTTTTTGCTTTGTATCTTGCAATCAGTGTGCTTTGGTTTGGTTTGTGGAAGGTAAACACAGTCTTAAAACTGGTACATACCGCCAAGAAGCGGCATCCAGGTAACAATTCTAGGGTTAGGGACCGCGCACCAACCGCACGGTCCCTAACCCTAGCACATCATGGTGTTGTCATAATGGTGGCCTCTGCCATCTTGATGTAAGAGACGCACAGCATATAAATGTCGCTACACGTCGCTTACATCACTGGTGTGCCAATGGCGTAGTTGTGATGTGTGCCAGGCGCCTTTTAAAAAACATTTTTTCTGGTTCTTTTTACTGCGGAGGGACGTCGCACGGTTTTGTTGCTGTGGTGTCCCTCTGGAAGAAAAACAGACGCCTCCAGCCCACCCTTTCAGGGCGGTATGTACCACGCCAAAATGTGCAAACCTGATTACTGGGGCACATATATCTGAGGAAATCCCTTTGTGGATGGAAAAATTTATTTATGGTTCTGCATTTCTCTTAATGCATAGTTTGGCATGAACAGCAGGAAATGGTATCATAGAATGGATTATAGGTGTTTCACACAGCTTTAATTTCTACCAAGTGGCATGAGTTTGATGTTGCATTCATAATGAGGAATGTACACTCAGATCTCTATCAGATGTGTGTCTCAAAATAATTGACCAAACCATTCTTTCCCACCAAAAAACAGGGACCTAAATCAGAAGAGCAAAGAAGTGGAAGCCAGAGGAGTAAGGTATGTTTCATTTCAAGATTCTTCTTGAAGAATGTAGATCACACACATAGGACCAAGTGAGGTGTTTCTCTTCTGTATTGTAGACACTCCATCCCTCTGTCCGGTCCCATTTTCCATTTTTGTTCTTCTGGCAAGACAGGAAGTTTGTGACACCTTTTGTTGAGTATGCTGTTGTCTTATTCTTGTGAGTAATGACTTGGCTACATAGGATCTGTACTCAGAGAATTTCACTATTAATATACTATGTTAGGACCTACAACAGAATACCAAGGGCCCTTTTCCATGATGTTCCATTCCATCACTACACAGTTTGCTGGATTTCTCTTTCCAAACAATCACCTCTTCATGTCCACTTGTTTGTACTTCTACAAACAGCTTCTCCAAGCTTGCTCATACCTCCTCCTTCTGCTTGATGATGGCATGTTTTGGTTAAACATATGATGGAGCCATGGTGCCTGGAAGGATTCTGGGAACTATATTCCAAACAATATGTTTTTTCAACTGTGCAATTAAGGAATTTGTGATTAAATATATATTAGATAGATGATGAGATGCTGTGAAGAGATAGAAAAAAAGTACAACTGCCCAGCATCATATTTGGCTCAGTCTTCTCCAAAAGTAAAACAGTGGTCAAAAATAGGAGAAATTATGCAGTAGGAGGACTTCAACCCAGATTAACTAAAGAGATTGTACAGGAATACATAGCTACTATAAATGAATCCAAGGTGCGGTACACACCGCCCAAATGCAACGTGCTCCCAGCAGTACTAGGGTTAGGGAGCGCGCACCAACCGCACACTCCCTAACCCTAGTACGTGTGGATGACACCATTATTACATGGCGCCGTCTACACAGGGTGCATGACAATGAGGTCACGCACGTACCGTGTCCAAATGGAGCGGCGCAAGTATGACGTCTCCGCGCCGCCCTAGGCCGCTTATGGCGGCCTGGCGGAGGTGCAGAAAGGAGCTCCAAAATGGAGCTCCTTTCAGGTCTCCGCATTGTTGGCGTGGCAACCAAATGGCTGCATCAGCGATGCCTCCGTGGCCCCTTTCTCCTCTGTAGGGCTGGGGGTGTCCAGGGACATGAAGCCTAGAAAAACTCCAGATTGGGGACACAGGGCTGCCAGTGAGGTTGCCCTGGCCCCCAATCCAGCAGAAAAAGGAGCAGCTATAGGCCGCCCCTTTGGGGCGGTCTGTACTGCACCAATGTCTTCAGGGCCAGTTTAACTGCAACCAAGTGTACTAAAAGAATATGCATCTGTAATCTCAGAATCATATTGTCATATTCAGGAGGCAGCAAGCTTGTTTTCTGGTGCTCCTGAGACTAGGACCTGGAACAATGGATGCAACCTCTAGGAAAAGAGATTCCAGCTCAACATTAGGAGCAACTTCTTGACAGTAAGGGCTGTTTGACATTGGAACACACTCCTTCCTCAAAGAGTGGTGGAGTCACCTTCTTTAGAGGTCTTTAAACAAAGGCTGGTTGGCCAGCTGTCAGGGATGCTTTGATTGAGAGTTCCTGCATGGCAGGAGGTTGGACTGGATGGCCCTTCTTGTGATCTCTTCCAACTCTATTATTCTATGATTCTATGATCACTACCTTAGGTCAATTCTTGAAGAAAATGAGAGAACCCAGTAGACTGGAGCAGGATGAGTATTGTCCCCATCAATGACAAGGGGAAGAAAGAGGACCTGGACAACTGATAACCAATCAATTTGGTGTCAATACCAGGAAAGGTTCTAGACCAGATAATTCAGCAATCAGTCTGCGTGCACTTAGAAAGTAATGCTGTGATCACTCAGAACCAGCATGGGTTTCTCAAAAAACAAGTCATGGCAAACTAATCTGACTTCTTTTTTTGAAAGAGTTATAATTTAGGTAGATCATAGAAACGCTGTGGATGTAATATATCTTGATTTCAGTAAGGCTGTTGACAAGGTCCTCTGTGATATTCTTGCACACAAGTTGGTAAATTGCAAGCTAGATAGCGTTACTGTTAGATTTGTAACTGGTCAACCAACCAAACCCAAAGAGTGACTGGAGCATGTCCAAAGGAGGGCGACTAAAATGTTAAAGGGTCTGGAAACCATAAAGCCCTGTGAGGAGAGACTTAGGGAGCTGGGGATCTTTAGCCTGGTAAAGAGAAGGTTAAGAGGTGATATGATAGCTCTGTTTAAATATTTGAAGGGCTGTCAAACTGAGGAGGGAGCAAGATTGTTTTCTGCTGCTCCAGAGAACAGGACTAGGAATAATGGATGCAAGGTCCAGGAAAAGAGATTCCAGCTCAACGTTAGGAGGAACTTCCTGACAGTAAAGGCTGTTTGACAGTGGAGCACTCTTCCTTGGAGTGCAGTGGACTATCCTTCCTTGGATGTCTTTAAACAGAGGCTGGATGGCCATCTGTCGGGGATGCTTTGACTGAGAGTTCCTGCATGGCAGAATGGGGTTGGACTGGATGGCCCTTGAGATCTCTTCCAATTCTATGATTCTATTATTCTATTACGTGGGGTGCCACAAGGATCAATCCTCTGCCCAGTGTTGTTCAGCATCTTTATAAATGACTTGGTGGAAGGGAGGGCATACCTATTTGCAGATAAAACTCAAATTAGAAGAGGTGGCTAATACCCCAGAGACAGGATCAGAATTCAAAATTGTTTTAACAGATTGGAAACGGACATCCCATTCCTCTCCTCATAAGAAGAATAAGGCAGCACCGGGGGGGGGGGGGGGTAGGACCCAACTGGATGTCACTCCTCTTCTGGGGTGTCACTTGGTGCGTATGCACCTCCCCACATCCCTAATGACACCACTGGGTGAAAGGGGTCTTCAAGGTCCAGGTGGTCTAGCCCCCCCCCCCTCCCCAGTGCATGGATTCACTGGTAAAGCAATACTATGGAATCACAGAATAACAATCGTGCTCGCAGTGCCCTTCCCTCTGACTGGTGCTTTCCAATCGAGGAACATTATTGTTGTTGTTGTTGTTGTTATTATTATTATTATTATTATTATACTTTATTTATATAGCGCTGTAGATGTACACAGTGCTGTACATACAATCAATAAAAATGAGAAAAATGAAACCTGCCAATAGCGTACTTTCTACAGGATAACAGCAAAATATGTATAAAACAATCGATAATAATACAAGATAGAAGTTAGATAAAATAAGCAAGTAACAAATTAAAAATATCAAATATCAAATATCTGATAACATCAGTGTTCTTTTGTAAACTGTTCCATGCCTTAGTTGCCTGTTCACGTTAACCCAGGCAGCCAAACTCAGAACAATAGTGTAATGATATGGGCATAAAGATTAGAGCTTTACTGAAAATCAGGGCTCTGTTTAAAAATGCAAGGATAAACGAGATATGAAGGGAGTGTCCCTAATCAAGTTGATGCCAAGAGAGACTGTCCCCACCATCTCTTTATGTGTCCAGCTATTTTTTTTAAACAAATTAAGCTTTGATTCTCTAGATGCGGTGCTGGGAAATGGATACTGGCAGACAATATGGATTCGACTCTTTTCTGTTTTACCTGGCTGCTAGAAAAGGGAGAGAAAGGATGGAAAGAAGGAGACATATAACTATTGTTGCTATTACCGTATATACTCATGTATAAGTCGACCTCATGTATAAGTCGAGGGCAGTTTTTTGAGGCCAAAATCATGGATTTTGATATGACCCATGGATAAGTCGAGGGCATGTTACAAAAGTTCTAAAGGGGGAAACAAAGCACCACTTCCCACTCTACATCTCTCTCTCTCTGAACCTCTCTCAAGGATCACAGTATCAGCATGGGGAAACAAGTCTGGGTGCATACACACACACACACACACACACACACACACCTCTTTGCATCAGCATTTCCAGACTCAAGGCTTGCAGGGGGGAAAAAGAAGACACCAGCCTTGCCTTTAACCCCAGCATTTCCAGACCCATGGCTTGCAAGGGGAAAAAGAGAGCCCCAGCCTTGCCTTTAACCCCTTCATTTCCAGACCCATGGCTTGGAGGGAAAAAGGAGGACCCCAGCCTTGACTTTAACCCCATTATTTCCAGTCCCATGGCTTCCATGGGAAAAAAAAGGAGACCCTAGCTTTGCCTTTAACCCCAGCATTTCCAGACCCATGGCTTGGAGGGAAAAAGGAGGACCCCAGCCTTTAAACCCCAGCATTTCCAGACCCAGGGCTTGGAGGGGAAAAAGGAGGACCCCAGGCTGCCTTTAAACATCATTTCAGACCCATGGCTTGGAGGGGGGAAAGATAGAGCCCAGCCTTGCTTTAACCCCATCATCCAGACCCATGCCTTGGAGGGGGAAAAAGGAGGACCCCAGGCTTGCCTTTAACCACACGCATTTCCAGACCATGGCTTGGGGGGAAAAAGGGAACCCCAGCCTTCCTTTTAACCCCATCATTTCATACCCTGCTTGGAGGGGGAAAAGGAGGACCCCAGGCGTGCGTTAACCCCAGCATTTCCAGACCCATGGCTTGGAGGGGGAAAAAGGAGGACCCCAGGCTTGCCTCTAACCCCAGCATTTCCAGACCCATGGTTTGCAAAACGGGGTCCAAGCCTGGGCATGCTCCCTCTCTCTGCATCCTTCTCCCTTCCCTCAGTAGCTGCTTGTTAGCTCCAGCTGCGAGGGAGGGCTGAAGGATTACACACTCGCGGAGAGAGGAGAGGCTGCCAGCACCGGGACTCAAATGGGGACTGTTTACTTGGCTACAGAGGAAGGTGGGCACTTTTTTTAATGAACTTTATCAGCTGCAGTAACCTATTGACCCTTCCATAAGTCGATCCTTGATTTTGGAGTCCATTTGGGGGCATAAATTTCTCAACTTATAGTTAAGTATAAATGGTAAATTCAAATCTTGAATCGTCAAACTTCCATAAAAATGGTTTAGCTTTGTATCCCTCCTGCAAAATATCCATGCATGTCATAATGTATGCTTTTTCTTTTTTAAATGTCTTCCAGGAGGATTACATACCCTACCCCAGCATTGATGAGGTAGGTACTTAGAAGCAAATATATACATATCTATATATAAATATATAGATAGATATATGCGCACAAAATGGGAGATGCACTTTGGAATCTGTATTTAGAAAACATTTGTTCTTTCAGGGGTCTAATCTGCACTGCAAAATTCATGCAGTTTGACGCCACTTTGACTACCATGGCTCAGTTCTGGGAATTGTAGTGAGATATTTAGCCTTCTCTGCCAGAGAACTCTGATGCCACAACAAACTATATCCAAGTTTTTTTCTGGGTTTTTCGGGCTATGTGGCCATGTTCTAGAAGAGTTTATTCCTGATGTTGCAGCCAGCATCTGTGGCTGGCATCTTCAGAGAATGCTGGCATGGAAGTGAGTGGGGTACATATAGTGTGTGACTTCCATGCCAGCATTCTCTGAAGATGCCAGCCACAGATGCTGGCTAAACGTCAGGAATAAACTCTTATAGAACATGGCCACATAGCCCAAAAAAATCCACAAAAAACTATGAATGCCGGCCGTGGAAGCCTTTGACTTCATATATATCCAAGGATTCCATGCATTAAAGTGGAGTCAAACTACATTATTCATGCAGTGCAGATTAGACCATAGGTGGATGGGTGCTGTTAAGCATCTAGATCAGTGATGATGAATGTTTTAGAGACCGAGTGCCCAAACTGCAACCCAAAACCCACTATTTATCTCAAAGTGCCATGTCCCTCTGGCTTTCTAGTAACAATCTCTGGCAAACTCTGTGCTAGGGGGATGGCGTGTGTGCCCACAAAAAGGAATGCCACCTCTGGCACGCGTGCCATAGGTTTGCCACCACTGATCTAGATTATGGTGGGAACCATGGCTGCAGAGCTTCGCTGACTGGCTAGTGGCCCCCTTACCTCCCCACAGCATTTAGGCTTGAAAAAAGCCTCCCAGGAGATTCAGTGGGAGGCTTTTTAAAGCCCATTTTCAGTATGGTGGTTTTAGCTGGTGTCATACCAGGAGAGGGGAGAATTAATTCTTCTCAACTTGTGCACAATGACATCCTGAAAATCACTCTCTAATGGCAATTACGGTTAAAGAAAACCTTCCACTGACTCCCATGGCAGGCTTTTCTCAAGCCTATTTGCTACCCAGTATGAATTTTCCATAGCCATTTTTCTAATAGATGTGCATGTGTACACATTCTTGTCTAAAATATGAGTTCTTTGCAAGAAATGTAACCTGGTATAGTCAGTCCATATCCACAGATCCTTTATCCATGGATTCAACCATCTATGGCTTGAAAATATTAAATAGAGATATAACAATTCCTAAGCGCAAGCCTTGATTTTGCCATTTTATATAAGAGACAACATTTTACTGTGCGACTGTGTCTGAGCATCCATGGATTTTGATTGTAACTCGCCTTGAATCCTGTTGTAGAAGAAAGGCGGGTTATAAATCCAGGAAATAAATAAACAAATAAACAAATAATAAACCCATGGTGGTCCTGGAACCAAACCCCAGTGAATACCAAGGGCCCACTGTAGAATGCATGTTTGTTTATTTCACCAATAAACACCTGTTTGTTTGTTTAATTCAAAGAAGTACAGAAGGATGATGAGAAAACAAAAATAATGACCATAGAAAATGTACACAAATTCAACCTAGAGGAAATAGAAATATTAAAAGAATTTTCATACCTGGGATCAAATATTGATCAGACTGGGGACTGCAGTCAAGAAATCATAAGAAGACTAAGAATGGGGAAGGTGGCTACGAAAGAACTAGAGAAGATCCTAAAATGGAAAGATATACAACTGAGCACAAAAGTTAGTATCATACTAGCCATCGTATTCCCTATTACCATGTATGGATGTGAGAGCTGGACAGAAACGGATAGGAAGAGAATTAATTCATTGGAGATGTGGTGCTGGAGAAGAGTGCTGAGGTTGCCACGGACCAGCCAAGAAGTCAAACAAATGGGTCCTAGAGCAGATCAAACCAGAAATCTCTCTGGAAGCCAAAATGAATAGACTGAGGCTGTCGTACTTTGACCACATCATGAAGAGGCATGATGCACTGGGGAAAACTATGGACGTTATCAGACAAGAGAAATTGGAAGTATAATCCAATGGCAATCCAAACGCAATCATGGGGTTTAATGTTATTGCGTGAGCGGTGATCACACGCAATTTCGGGCAATGGAAAGCTGTTTTCGGGCAATGAGAAGTCAGTTCGAACGCAATTCAAATTCACATAAATTCACCGAACTAGCGAATTCACGTGAATGCGTTCTGGCCCCACTTTCTTTTCATTCAAAATTAAGAGAAATTCCTCCTGTGGAATAAACTCCAATAATACTAGGAAAGGTAGAGGAAGCAGAAAGAGAGGAAGGCCAAATGCCAGATGGATGGACTCTATTAAGGAGATCATGAGTATGAATTTGCAGGACCTGAGTAGAGTAGTGGAGCATAGGGAGTCTTTTTGGAGATGTCTCATTTACTGGGTCACCATGGGTCGAGAGCGACTCGAGGGTGGATAACAACAACAAACATCCCCATTTTATTTTATCCCATTTTATAATGGGTCAAATTCTTATTGGAAAGGTGCATTAGGTACATTTCCATTGACATGACCACAAAACACATTTTCCTTGCATCCATTAATGAAGACTGAAGACTGAAAATAGACTAGTCCACTCATCTCTGCCCAGACCTTGTACTAGATTCATTATCTATGGGCTTTACTTCAGGTTTCAAATGCTGGCAGGCACAAAAATCAATTTCAAACAAAAACAACAACAAACCAAAGCAAACATATCAGATAAAGTTTCTAAATGTCAGACATCTTATTGGTTGGACTTTTTGTTGTTGTTGACATTTTGTCTTAGTCCATTGGTGTTTCACTCTAGCAGTACACCATTTCTTATCAAAAATTAGATTTTTTAATATCCTTTACATCATTAATTGAAAGTAATATGAGTACATGAAGTTTCCATGTTACCGGTGCATGATGTTACCTGTACTAGATTGCATTATGAGTAATTATCAAATAACTCCTTTGAAAAACCTTCATAATGATAGAGGGTGGTGTGTCTTTGTTTTTGCAAAATAAGTAATGTTTTGTCATTACTTCTTTAAAAATTGGCCTAAATGCTGTTGTGAGACCTGACTAGAGTAAGCCCATTGAATCAATGGGACTTACAGTACCTACATGTTGAGTCACCATTCAGCAACTGATGAAATGGGTCTACTCTAGTTGGGACTCATCAAGAGGATGTTATCCATTATTTCTGTAGAAGATCATTGGCCCCCTTTTTATTTTTTTACGTTCTTAAAAAATAATAATTAGTATAATTATTAAAGTCAATCATAAAAAAGCAATGGAAAAGAACACATTTGTATTTTGTTCCTTTTCTAATAGTATATACCAAGTACTGTTAAAGAGCACATAGTTTGAAATTTGTGTTTTAAAAAGTAGCAAGCTAACTTAGAACAATTCAATTTCCAAGTTCTACAAAACATGTCCAATAACCCCAGAGGCAAGTATGATTAGATGCCTTTTTAAATTTTATTTTATTTAGATTTTGGAGAAAGGTAGCCCCTACCCTTTAATCATTTTGCCCCAGTTTGGGGGCTACTGGATTGAAGATCCTGAGAACCTCAGCACCCCGACCTCCTCCGACAGCAGCATCTGCGAAGAAGATGAGGAGCCGCTCAGCCCCAGTACCTATGGCTACAAACTGGAGTGCAAAGGCGAAGCCAGAGCATATCGGAAACACTTCTTGGGAAAGGTCAGTGGAAATGGTGAGATGCAGCTAAAATGGTGAAGGGTCTGGAAACCATACCCTATGAGGAAAGAGTTAGGAAGCTGGGGGTGTTTAGCCTGGAGAAGAGAAGGTTAAGAGGTGATATGATAGCCCTGTTTAAATACTTGAAGCGATGTCATATTGAGGAGGGAGCAAGCTTGTTTTCTGCTGCTCCAGAGAACAGGACCCAGAACAATGGATGCAAGCTGCAGAAAAAGAGATTCCACCTCAACATTAGGAGGACCTTCCTGACAGTAAGGGCTGTTCGACAGTGGAACAGACTCCTTCCTCGAAGTGCAGTGGTGTCTCTTTCCTTGGAGGTCTTTAAGCAGAGGCTGGATGGCCATCTGTCAGGGAAGCATTTATTGAGAGTTCCTGCATGGCAGAATGGGGTTGTACTGGATGGCTGTGGGCAGAGCTGGGGCGGCGGGTTGCATGGCGGAAGCCGAGGCCCTCTCCCACTATCCAAGCATGTGGAAAACAAACTTTACAAGGCAGGTGTTGCGGTAACTGTGGCCTCTTTAATGGCAACAAGTAACTTAACAATGCTCAAGTAAACAAAACCAACATTCTCAGTCCCGAGCACACAAAAGGACCAGCCCCACTCCTCAGGCCGGAGTAACTTTGCAGGCGTCTTCGGCCACCGGGCTGCCACGAGTAGAGCGACCACTAGAATGCTTCTCCAGGGACTCACTTTCGGATTTCTCCCAGTCCTGGGGCTCTGGTCCTTGTTCCCAACAGCTCCCTTTGTCGTCCCACCACTCACTCTCTAGTCCTCCAGGGTCCCTCCTTCTCCAGTTCCCTTCACCCGGATATGAGAAGTCTCCTTCTTCCCGGGGGTCTCTTAGTCTGAGGGCCTCATGAGGTCCCAGAGGCCTAGGGCTTGACTTTGTCTGCAAGGACACGGGCCTTCCGGCCCTGTGAGGGCTGCGAGTTACCTTCACTCTCCCTAACTCGACCGCCTCCCCGCGTCTTCCTCCTCTCCCCGCTCAAGTCTCTTCCTGCCTTTTTATCTCTCTCCTCAACTCCACCTCTCTCTCTTCTGGCCCCTCCCCTTTATCTCCTCCACCTGATCGCCTTCACCTCTCCCAACTCTGCCAACACCAGCCTCTGCTCTGCTACAATGGCCCTTGTGGTCTCTTCCAACTCTATGATTCTATGCTCACTTATACTCAGCTTTGCGTGTTCTCTCAGACTTTTGGACAATAACATCTTATGTTTCTTTTGAAAGGTAGCTTTCTCATTTCTTTATGCCCCATTTCAGACAAGGCTTTAGGCTACAGAATGTGTGTGTGTGTGTGTGTGTGCTTGCGTGAATGTGAGGAGGAGGATGGGTTAAGTGGCAGAGGGGGGCGAGATGGGGATGCAGGAGCAGTCAGAGGATGCTGGGTTAGGTGGCAGAGGGGACGAGATGGGGATGCAGGAGTAGCAGGGGATGATGGGAAAGGTGTCAGGGTGAAGGAGGGGAGCAGATCAGGGTCTAGGAGAAGGCAGGGGATGATGGGATTGGTGGCAGGCTGAAGGAGGGGAGCAGATCGGGGTCTAGGAAAGGCAGGGGATGATGGGATTGGTGGCAAGCTGAAGGAGGGGAGCAGATCGGGGTCTAGGAGAAGGCAAGGGATGATGGGATTGGTGGCAAGCTGAAGGAGGGGAGCAGATGGGGTCTAGGAGAAGGCAGGGATGAAGGGATTGGTGGCAGGCTGAAGGAGGGGAGCAGATCGGGTCTAGGAGAAGGCAGGGATTAAGGGATTGGTGGTAGGCTGAAGGAGGGGAGAAGATTGGGGTCTAGGAGGACGCAGGGGATGATGGGATCGGCTGGTTGGCAGAGAGGAGGAGACGGCATGAAGGAGGAAGAGGGGAATCACGGAGCAGGACGCAGGGGCCAAGGGGGTGGCCTCGGAGTGCTTTTCCACACCAGATCAAATCGCAGTGCAATCGAAGGGAGCCTGGAAGCGAATTCTGTGAAGTCACTTTTTTCCTGGTTTTACCAAAATGAGGGATGACTTCAGAAACACTGCAGATGACACCAAATTAGGAGGAATAGCTAATACTCCAGAGGACAGGATCAAAATTCAAAATGACCTGAATAGACTAGAAAGCTGGGCCATAGCTAACAAAATGAACTTCAACAGGGAGAAATGTAAGGTACTGCACTTAGGGCGAAAAAATGAAATGCACGGATATAGGATGGGGGACACCTGGTTTAAGGAGACAACATGTGAAAGGGATCTAGGAGTCCAAGTAGACCACAAGTTGAACATGAGTCAACAGTGCGATGCGGCAGCTAACAAGGCCAATGTGATTTTAGGCTGCATCAATAGAAGTATAGTGTCTAGATCAAGGGAAGTAATAGTGCCACTATATTCTGCTCTGGTCAGGCCCCACCTGGAATACTGTGTCCAGTTCTGGGCGCCACAATTCAAAAAGGACATTGAGAAACTGGAGCATGTCCAAAGGAGGGCGACTAAAATGGTGAAAGGTCTGGAAACCATGCCCTACGAGGAACGACTTAGGGAGCTGGGGATGTTTAGCCTGGAGAAAAGAAGGTTAAGGGGTGATATGATAGCCCTGTTTAAATATTTGAAGGGAGGTCATATTGAGGAGGGAGCCAGCTTGTTTTTTGCTGCTCCAGAGACTAGGATCCAGAGCAATGGATGCAAGCTGCAGGAAAAGAGATTCCACCTCAACATTAGGAGGAACTTCCTGACAGTAAGGGCTGTTCGACAGTGGAACACACTTCCTCGGAGTGTAGTGGAGTCTCCCTCCTTGGAGGTCTTCAAACGGAGGCTGGATGGCCATCTGTCGGGGATGCTTTGATATGGATTTTCTGCATGGCAGGGGGTTGGATTGGATGGCCCTTGTGGTCTCTTCCAACTCTATGATTCTATGATTCTAATTCGCAAGGGGCTCCCATAGAAATCAATGGCGTCTGATAACACAGTCACTTTGCAACGTGAAACCACATCGTTGGAAGTGCAATCACTTCGGAAGTGAGCTGGAACTGAGCCAGAAAATCACCAAAAAGCTCCGTGTGATATACCTCTGTACCTAAACATTAGGAAGAATGTCTTTACTTTATGAACTGCTTTGCAGGCTGGTGGATTCTCCTTTGGAGGTTTGTAAACAGATGTTGGATGGGCATCTTTCAGGAGTAGTTTAGTTGTGTACAGTATTCTGGTATGGCATGGAATGGCCCTTGCAATCCCTTCCCATCCAAAGAACTAACCAGGATCAGATACAACTAGCTTAGAAACCTCCACTCCTATTGTTGTCTAGGGCTATCACATCGGGGACTACAGGAACCTCATAGAATCATAGAAGCCTGATGAGCCCTTGTCCTCTGCTCATTCTCCAAGGAAAGTTCAGGGCTGAATCATAGCATAATTGTACTGATGATTATTAGTCACGAATGGTATATCCTTCAGGAGTCCCAGTAGGGCAAGGACAGTCCCAATGAATTTTCGGTCATCCCATTTTTCAGCTGCTTTTAAAATGTACCAGTGGGGCTCTCCAGACCACCCTGAAATGGCAGGCTGGAGCCATCCGTTTTACCTCTGGAGGGATGCCGCAGCAGCAGCCAAACCGCATCCCTCTGCGACAAAAAGAACCCGGGAAAACTGGGTTCTATTTGGCGCGCGTGGACGATGTCATCAGTGCGCCATTGGTGCACTGTGGCGCGTCAATTACCCAAGTGCAGTGCCTGGACGTGCGGATGCTGTGCCACGCTTGCATCATCATGGCGTCCCCCATTTGGATGGGCCGCCATGATGCCTGCATCTGTATGGACTAGGGTTCCGGAGCATGTGGTTGCTGTGTGCTCCAGAACCCTAGAATTGGCACCGGCACACCGCTTCTCACCTGTCTGTATTAGGCCAGTTTTTCTCTCAACTTATGATTTTTCCTCTTTGTCTGCACTTACTTCAGTTGCTACAAACTGAATTCAGAGTGCAAAAGTGAGGTTGGAGGAGAGGAGGGAGCAGAATCTTACTCTTCACAGTAGACTCAGGCAAAAGCAGACTTCTGCAGTCTCTTGTACCTTGTGTGTTCTTCCTCACTGAAAGCTTTTGTCATCTTGACCACACTCTGATGTTGCTTGGTGTGAAGGTGTGAATGAATTGATTATCATGAATTAAGTTTTGACACTTTGATGTTAATTTATTTCAGGGATCAATTAATCTTGCTTCTCTTGACATCACTGGAGAATGCATCAAGCCTTGGTTTCACTCAAACTTGAGCTTGGTGCAAGGAGGACCCTAACCAATTTTCTGAGTTTACCACAGCGAGATCTGCACTGTGTCCTGCCTTGGAGGCAAACCAGGAACAAAGTACCAAGCAAAGTCCATCAGAGATGTAACAGTCATGTACAGAAGCTTACCAGCCGATTACAGTTCTCAGAGTTCAGGCTGTCCAAGTCAGTAGGGTACAACAAGAAAGCCAAGGTATTAGTCCAAGGAAGTATCCAATGACATGGTCAATTTACAATGCAAGGTTCAAGGGTCTTCTGAAACACAAGCTAGCAATCAAAATAGAAGAGTGTTGTTTCCTCAAGATGTTGCAGGAGGGATTGGGTTTGACTGTGCTTCTCTTGACCTCACTGGGGAATGCATCAGGCCTTGGTTTTGTTCAAACTTGAGCTTGCTGCAACCTCACTTTTGCACCAAGATCAAGTTTGGTGCATTGGTCAGTTGTCAACAACAATCTCCTGAGGGAGTTTTTGAATTATTTATGGCCTGGCAACCTCACATAGCTGTTTCCTGATTAATGAGTGTTTCCTTTATAAATACTCCAAGTGTTGCAAACCTTATCTATGTTCCATTGCGTTAGGGATTATAAAATCCATGTCTTTATGTTGTGGCTGCTGGGGAGCATCATTATCTGTCTCAAACCCTAGTATGTCCCCCTCTCCTTCTGTGTCCCTGTGTGTATCGTTGTCTGAACAAGGCATGCACACTTGTCCTTCTGCATCGCTGTCTATGTCAGAGTCTGAACCTGGTTCCTGCGAACAAGGCATGACACATTGCAGTACTCAAAGTTCCTGTTCCAACATAAAGTCACTTGTAGCATCGTGTGGTTTGGATGAAATATTGAAATGTTTAGGTGGAATGTAAACAAGCCCTTTTATTTTCCCAAATGATGGAAGTATTTTTTAAGACCGAAATGAATCACTCCTGATTGTGTCTCCATGCTGAAGATCAAGAAGCAGCAGTCATGAAACTAGAGAGGGGTCACAGTCCCCTCTTTCCCCATGGGCTCCTTCTTCACATTGCTAACACCTCTTTTCTATTTTTAGGATCATTTAAATTTTTACTGCACAGCAAGCAGCCTGGGAAATTTGCTCCTTTCCATTAAATGTGAAGAAGCAGACGGGATTGAATACCTAAGGATTATACTCAGGTACAGTAAGTGAAAAAAGCATGCTGAGCTCAACAGGAAAACACTTGCGAAACTGCGCCTTTATTTGATGATTGAGTGTTATTTCCATGCCCTCCTAAAGATATTATTTAAAGTCTTTCTCTCCTGCTCTGTATCTAGATATCAAAGGTCTGGGAACTGAAAACAAAGCAACGTTAGAAAATTTAAAACAATTTAAATGTTATAGAACCATAGATTTCTGTAAGTAGGACCATAAGACCATTACACTGGAGCTAATGGATGGCTGTCCCATCTATGTATTTTATTTATTTATTCAATATTTATATCTTGACTTTTATTGTGGGATCTCAGAGCAGCATTCAGTGTAAACTCTTGTTGAAGAACTTGCTGAAATCTTTGGTTGAAGATCTCTGGAACCATTTAAAAAACAGATAAATTGCCTTATTATTTGAACTGCTGTTACCATCAAAATGTTTCTCCTTATGTCCAACTGAAATCTCCTGCTGGTAAGCTAAGCCTATGAGTTTTAGCCCTGTCCTTTCAGATAACAGACAAAAACCTTTGCTTTTTTGTTTGTGAAAACAGCCTTGTGGGTATCTGAAGTGGTGACATGTCACCCCTTATTCTTCAGCTCTCCCGTTATTAGTTCCAACAGCTATTGCTTTGCAAGACATAGGCCCTTATCACACAAGCAAAAATTGAAGTTATCCCAGTGAAGGCAATGCAGGGGCAATCATGGGGTTTCAATTAGGAGCCATCTTAAACACAATCGGAGGTCATTCCAGAGTTATGTAAAGTTTCAAGTTTGTTTATCACACGATGCCAAATGCAATCAGGAGCCATCCTAAACACAATCAGAGGTCATTCCAGGGTTAGGTAAATCCTCTTTCCCCCCGAATTTTCCTAACCCTGGAATGACCCAGGAATGACCCCCGATTGTGTTTAGGATGGCTCCTGATCACATTTGGCATTGTGTGCTAAACAAATTTGAAACTTGACATGACCCTGGAATGACCCCTGATTGTATTTAGGATGGCTCCTGATTGCGTTTGATGTCGTGTGATAAACAAACATGAAACTTTACCTAACCCTGGAATGATCCTGGAATGACCCCCAATTGTGTTAGGATAGCTCCTGATTGCATTTGGCGTTGTGTGATAAATAAACATGAAACTTCACCTAACTGGAATGACCCCCAATTGTGTTTAGGATGGTTCCTGATTGTGTTCAGCGTCGTGTGATAAACAAACATGAAATCCCATTATTGCCCCTGCATTGCCTTCACACTGACTTCAAATTTTGTTTGTGTGATAAGGGCCATAGGAAAAGGGATGAGTGTATATGTTGTGAATTGGCCCACCACTGAGCCATCTGTATACAATGAAGAAGAGCCATGCTGAATCCTACCAAAGGCCTGTCTAATCCATCATTCTGTTGACACAGTAGACAAACAGATCCCATGGTGGATATGAAGGCAGTACAACACCATTTCTCTTGCATTCTCCATGAACAGGTAGCAGAGCAATGCTGGAGTTGATAAATAGCTATCCTAAATAGTTAGCCATTGAGTCCCCTAAACTCCTGTGTTCACTAGGTCAACCTCATGTATAAGTCAAGGGTAGGTTTTGGGGCCCAAATTATGGATTTAGATATGACTTGTGGATAAGTTGAGAGTAAAACTTAGGGCTATGTAACAAAGGATGCAAAAGATGAAGCAAAGGAAAACAGTGCCAGAAAACCTACAAAATTCCAACAGTCATAACTGCTTTGCTCATACTAAAGGCTTCATGGATGGGAAAATATAAAGGGGGTGTGAGTGCTTCCAGAACAGATGACACACTTGTCTTTCACTAGGGGATAGTTCCTTTTAAAATAAGAATTAAATTACAGTATAGTACTTGCACTGACCTGTGGATAAGTCGACTCCGGGTTTTGGAGTCAACTTTTTTGATTAAAATTTCTAGACCTATATATGAGTATGTCTCGTGAGACTGAATTCCACAGTTGAACTATGTGCTGTATGAAGAAGTACTTACACTTCTAGTTATGTTATTCAGAACGGATACTCCTGTGTTGGAAAGGGATCAGGAGGGTGAAGAAAAGATGAAGGGTAATGAAAGGGTATGGAACATAATAGAGGCTTATAAATCTCTTCCTGGTGTGGAGGGAGTAGGGAGAGAGAAGGCTTTATTCCTCTTTTTTGTAGCATACAAATTCAGAGCCAACTAATAAACTTAGTATTTAAAAGACAAATAAAAGAAAAGAACCCGCTCCTGGTAGTGGAACCTTGAGGTAGCAGAATGGACAGTACGCCTTTGGACTGCCAGGGTAAAGACAATATCACATTTTTAATGCACTCCTACATCAAACAATCATACAAACCTTTCAGTAGCACATGGGAAACTAGGAAAAGCTGTTTGGGTTTGGGCCCAAACGTTTTCCTCCCTCTTAATGCGGTAGCTTTTTGAATGCAGGACATGTTTTATAGTGAGGAGGAAGCATTCTGACAAATATCGATCAAGTCATGGATGCCTTTTCCCCCCTGTCCTTTTACCTGGCATTCATCAGCACTTGCTTTCATCCCTGGGGGCAGCCAGGCTTTCCAAGTTAAAAGCTTCGAAGCAGGGTTGCCCTCCCTTTTGCTACAACGATGGAGCTGTATCCCCTCTGCTATCTCTGTGTTCTGTCTCTCCAGCTTTAACAGATGATAAACACACAAAATCAAGAGTGGCAGCTGTATAGTAAATAGATGAGCATGTAAGGGGGCACCAGAGGCAGGGCATGTGTTTTTCATCCAGAAGAGCATTCCAGGTTTCATCCCCTGTGTCTCTTGTTGGGGCTCCCTTGATTTTTGTGCTCTGCCACATGCACCATTCACTCTCTTGTCTTTCCTACTTCCTCCTTACTTCACCTCCTGTCTTCACAATGCACTAGTCACAGAATCATAGAATCATAGAATTGTAGAGTTGGAAGAGACCCCAAGGGCCATCAGTCCAACCCCATTCTGCCATGCAGGAACTCTCAATCAAAACATCCCCAACAGATGGCCATCCAGCCTCTGCTTAAAGACCTCCAAGGAAGGAGGCTCCACTGCACTCCAAGGAAGGAGTGTGTACCTCTGTTGGACAGCCCTTACTGTCAGGATGTTCCTCCTAATGTTGAACTGGAATCTCTTTTTCTGGAGCTTGCATCCATTGCTCCAGGTCCTGTTCTCTGGAGCAGCAGAAAACAAGCTTGCTCCCTCCTCAATATGACATCCCTTCAAGTATTTAAACAAGGCTATCATATCACCTCTTAACCTTCTCTTCTCCAGGCTAAACATCCCTAGCTCTCTGAATCTTTCCTCATAGGGCTTCATGGTTTCCAGGCCCTTCACCATTTTAGTCGCTCTCCTTTGGACACTTTCCAGTTTCTCAACATCCTTTTGGAATTGTGGTGCCCAGAACTGGACACAATATTCTTTTTTAAAAAAAATTATTGAAAACAAACATCAAACATAAACAAATGCATTGACATTAAACATTTAAACATATAGAAATTAACATTAAAACCATATGACAAAGACAGGTCACATTTCCACATTGAAAGTCCACATATATCTTGAACACTCTACGTTCTTAAATCAAATATATAGTGGCTCCCACAAAGTAAATGCATTTCTTTATGTAATTAACTACAATATATCTCCTAAATAGAAATCTATAAGTAAAGGCTCTTTCATTTCCCAAAGGGAAGTGAGAATATAATTAAGGAATTGTGTTTAGTACTTAATACAATTTTTTGCTAATTATTTTTCCTGAATCTTTTTAAGCAATCACATTCTTTCTCTGTTTCATCCTTATTCAAATCTTTTAGAGGTGCCGTCAATATATCCATTTCCATTGCTTCATTTAATTTGTACATCCATTCTTCTTCTGTCGGGGTCTTTTTTTTCTTCTAATAACTGGCATAAACAATTCTCGCTATAGTAATCATATATAGAATAATACATCTGTATTTCCTTTCTATTTCTTTTTCTAGTATACCTGTCATATTTAATAAAAAATAATAGTGGACTAAATGGAATAGTAATACATAGTGAAATATTTTCTGCATGAAAGGGAGCAAGTGGCGACAATTAATATTGGGTTAAGGAACCACGGCATGATGGAGCTGAGAGTTTTGTTGCTGCTGTTGTTTGCATTTGTGGGTGGTGGTTTCCAATTCTGGTTTTCCGTGATTACTTTGTTGGTGTATTTTATTTGTTTCCTCTATTGTAAAAAAAAAAACAAAACAGATTAAAAAACACTCGGGAAGGGTAGTGAAAAATATCAGTTGTATTTAGCAACAGCAACTATGAGTGCTTGACTTATCATTTTATTTCCCAAGCAAACTATTAATCCTTCAAAGCTTTAAAGATTAGGCGACAGTAACTTAATAATCATTGCGATCCATTCTTCAAAAGGTTTCATTTTCAAACATGCAGTAATGCTTCTAGGTGCAACTCCTACAGAAACAACCCTCATATTTGCATCTTATTGTTTGAACCCATATGGCTTATTTCCTTCTCTCTCTCTCCCACTCTCTTCTTATCTGTAGGTCCAAAGTGAAAACATTACATGAAAGAATCCCCTTAGCCGGTCTTAGCAAACTACCAAGTATTCCACAGATTGCAAAGGTCAGTGGCTTTGAAATGCAGTACTGTTATGATAAAGAAAGTATATACCAGTTATCTACCATTCTGAGTTTGGTCAAGCCATTGTCTAAGCCTTGTCTGCATGGGCCAGAAGGCCCTTCTTGTCCCCTGTCCCCATTCTGGTGACATCATTTTGGACTATGGACAGCCTGATGCAAACAATCCGAATGATATCTGATACATTCAGCACCAGAACTGGGGTATAGCACCCTTAACACAAAATTTAAAAACTTATCTCTTACTCGACATCTTCCGGGAAGATCTGGAACTGTCCGTTCCTGCACCAGGGTGGCTATCTGCATGCATACCATGTGAGCTGCCTTGCCCATCCACTACTGTCGCCAGTCGCTTGCTCTGAGGTCAAAATGCGATGCCCAACAATGTGATCATTGCTGGGCATCTTGTTGTGACCTCAGAAGCAAGTGATCCATGGCAGCAGCAGACACATCAGGCAGTTCACCAGGGCATGTGTGCAAACAGTTACCCCAGTGCAGGAACATAGGGCCTGATAGTTCTGGAGCTAGGATATTCTGAGTTGCCTCCAGTGACCCTAGCAATCCTTACAACAGCTTTGTAAGGGCTCTTAGTATTGCTATATGAAGATTGCCTATGGGAGAAACTGAAGAAGTGGAGGATGGTAGACTCAGCCAGTTCCATCCACTCAGTTCCTAACAGTAGCAAAGTTTGGCAAGCATGCTAAGCAACAGGACTGCCATGTCCTATGCCTCACACACTAAATATAGGAAGCGTTCATGCTCCCAGTTCTCCTGCTCCCATTGTTCCAGGTTAGGTTTTCCACTTGGCAAGAGGATGGTGAGCCAGAAGAGAAGCAGTACATGTCATCCCTTGGTTTCTTTTTGTTTAGGCTTCTCCACAAAAGCTCCAGAATTATTAACCTTTTCCCAGTGGTACAAACCACTCTTCCCAGTGGAAAGTTTGACCATCACTGTTATCATGGTGTGTCTCCTATTCTGTTGCATTTTGATGAAGGAAGAGAAAAGTTCTAGATATAGGCTGTGAGTATGGCCTGTACCATAAAATCCTCTTGCTTTCTATGGCATATTCAATACAAAGTAAAACCCTTGTGAAGTCAAAGGCTTTCATGGCCAGTGTCCATAGCTTTTTGTGGGTTTTTCGGGCGATGTGGCCGTGTTCTAGAAGAGTTTATTCCTGACGTTTCGCCAGCATCTGTGGCTGGCATCTTCAGAGAAAAACCCTGTTTAAAAAGTAAAAAAGAGGGTGTATATGTATCAGGAACTTGAGACCTCTTTAAAATTGCCTTCAGCTCTTTGAAATAAGCCATTCCTTAAATATCCCTCATCTTTCTCAGTGCTCTGACTCCTGCCTTTTCATCCATAATTTTGTTTCATTTCTGGACAGGCTTTCTGCGATGATGCAACTGGACTGAAGTTTAATCCTGTACTTTACCCCAAGGTAAAAAAAAAAAAAAACATGCCAAAACACAGCATGAACCAAACTGAAATGAAACTTGTGCATGAAATTATGTGCTTAATGTATGCATCATACCCTACAACTCTCCCAGTATGGCAGGGACAGCCCTGGTTAATCCTATGCCATCCCAATTTTTCAGCTGCTTTTAAAATGTCCCGGCTTCTCTTTCTTCCTCCCTCTTTGCTTCATGCTTCCGAGCTTACCTCTGTTGCTGCAAACTGAGTTCAAAGTGCAAAAGTAGTTGCATTCAGTTAACTCAGCAATGAGGAGAGGGTAGAATCTTTCCCTACCAAATACAAGGTGTATTTGTCCTTGCTAAATACAATACATAAGTTCTCTGCTTAAAATAACAGTTTCATGTGTTCCTCCTCATTAATAACTTTTACCTTCACGTACCTTGGCTATAACCATTTGGCCACACTGTGGTGTTGCCTTTCCTGGTTTTTATTTGTGACATATTGGAGGGTATAATGTTCATTGATTTATTTCTCTGAGATAGATATATTGGTGGGCTGGCAATCGGTAGATTTGACCTCCCACAGATCGCCATGCCCCATATTATTCAATGGTGGTGTGTGCATGCTGACGCATCCGTGCACACCTATTGAATAATATGGGACACAGCTGTTTGTGTTTTTTGCCATCCATGGTGCCCCCCCCCCCGCCAACTGCACTTCATAGCATTTGTGATGGTCTCTTTCCATAATTCTGAACACTGAGGAGACATACACCTGCTTCTATGTTTGTTATCTTTATATCCCATCTTTCCTTGAATGGGGTCACAGCAGCATACATCAGTCTTCTCTTTCACTCCACTTTATCCTTGCAAAAATCCTGCAAGGTAGATCAGATTGAGAGAGTGTCACACCCAAAGTACTCAGGGATCAGTGAAGACTTTGAATCAGTCGCAGTCCACTACTCTAACTACCACACTTCACTGGCTAACTACCACACTTCACTGGCTCACCTAAAGGCAAGTTGAGTAGGTCCACAGACACCCACTCAGTCCAGTGATACACATTCATAAATATGATTTTATCATTCTTATGACTATCAAAACAACATGCAATAGCCAACATAATCTCCTTAAATCTACATTTCTCTATGGTTTAAATAAGTGTTTGGTTCCTTTTTATATACAGTACCAGTAACTCTTTTTGATGCATTTCACCAATGTGCAATGCATGCCTAGAACTGCCAAGTGGGATTGAGGTGTAGCTAAAAACTTTGTAGGGGAAGTTTTATTGAGCTCAGATTGAGAGGAGAGTCAGCTACAAGGACCCTACAAAATCGTCTCTCACATCTATACCAAGAGAAAAGTGGATCTAAGAAATGATGCAGAGGCAGACTTCTCCAATTAAAGTATATTTTTATTTAAAGAGGGAAATCACCACAATTCATTATCACACACTCATTCATTTAAGGCTCAGATGAAGGGAATGCTGTGGATATAGTATATCTTGATTTCAGTAAGGCCTTTGACAGGGTTTCCCATGACATTCTTGCCCAAGCTCGACTCAGCCTTGCATCCTTCCGAGATCGCTAAAATGAGTACCCAGACTGTTGGGGGCAAATTAGCTTACTTGCTAATTAGCTTACTTGCTGTTCACTGCTATGATCTTTGGAATAGTAGTATATAAATAAAAAAATAAATAAAAAACTAGTGAAATGTGGGTTAGACAAGGTAACTGTTACATGGATTTGTAATTGGTTGACTGACCGAACCCAAAGGGTGCTCAACAATGGTTCCTTTTCATTGTGGAGAAAAGTGACCAGTGGGGTTCTGTCCTGGACCCAGTGCTATTCAACATCTTTATCAATGTCCTGGATGACAGAAATGGGGGCATACTTATCAAATTTGCAGATGACACCAAACTAGGAGGAGTAGCTAATACCTCAGAGGACAGGATCAAAATTCAAAATGACATGAATAGACTAGAAAGCTGAGCCAAAACTAACAAAATGAAATTCAACACGAAGAAATGCACAGATATAGGATGAGGGACACCTGGATGAATGAAACTACATGTGAAAGCGATCTAGGAGTCCAAGTAGAACACAAGTTGAACATGAGTCAACGGGGCGATGTGGCAGCTAAAAAGGCCAATGTGATTTTAGGCTGCATCAAGTGTCTAGATCAAGGGAAGTAATAGTGCCACTCTATTCTGCTCTGGTCACCCCCCCCCCCCCAGAATACTGTGTCCGGTTCTGGGCCCAACAATTCAAAAAGGATATTGAGAAACTGGAGCATGTCCAAAGGACGGCAACTAAAATGGTGAAGGGTCTGGAAACCATGCCCTATGAAGAACAACTTAGGGAACTGGGGATGTTTATTCTATGATTCTATGAAATCAGGGGTTAGCTTGGATAAGGTTTGAGGCAGAACAACAGGCAATACTTACTACAGATGATGTTTGCTCCTGGAATGCAAGTGGGTGAAGTAGGGTGAGACACATCCGTTCCGAGAGTGTGGGTTGAACGGAAGTCCCCATGAAATCTAAACTAGCGCACTGAGGGGAGTTTTCCAGGGGTTTTTAAGGACGAAAACTAGCCTCAGGGCAAAGATGTTGGATTGTAATCTGGTCTGTCAATAAGCGAGGGAAATGGGAAGGGAGTTAAAGTCATTAACCGGCTCATCAGATGAGACATTTCAGACCAGTGATGTCCAAACTCTGGCCCTCCAGGT